>NC_092090.1:36923075-37088075 GCF_045679555.1 Salvelinus alpinus
CATCTCCTATCATTTCCTTGTAACCATATCTACTGTTTGTTATGCATTTCTGTGAATTACTTAGTTAATAAATCAATGATTTTAAGACAATTGATGTATGACAATTCACTCATAGTGAAGACTGGGTTCGTGCAGATAACCAACAATTTACGTCGTTTGGAATGAGACTAACGTGAGGTAAATAATAATTCATTAATTCGAAGACTAATTATCTGAAAGTTATATTAGGAAAATTATAACTTTGTAATCTGAATATTTTCCTTGGTGCCCCGACTTCCAAGTTAATTACAATTACATGATTAATCAATTTAATCGTGTAATAATAATTACAGAGAGTTATTTGATAAATAAGTCTTCAGTTTGAATAATGTCAAAGACACAACATATTTGGTGCCCCCTGTGAGGAATCTGTGAGGAAACAGACTGCTTTCTATACAAATTGGTTGTGTGTGTATTCCCATTGGAACAAGCTATTACGGTGCGCCTCCGGTCGTGTGTCGTTAGCGTCAGAGCAATGAGTGAAACATTCCAGATTTAGTCCGTTAGGCCAAACGGTACTATTTCTGTTGGTCAATATTAACTTCTAGAGCAAGGGCATAGAGCCAATAAGGTTAGAAATTAGAAGATATCTGTTCGGTGACCGAGCCAAAGTATTCTGTCCGCCTACCGCACTAAGCAAGTGTGGGCAGACCACAGGCATATCTGTATTTATGTACCGTGTCGCTCCGGTCAACATAACGCTATGCCGAATGGGTTAATGTGAGACGTCACTAGTAAACCCACCCTTTCCATGGTGAGAGGACCCTATTTTGTGCTTGGAAGTGATATTTCTGAACAACGTAGGATTAGCTTGCACGGGATGCTAAGCTAACAAAATGGAAACATTATTTCCTGTGTCCCGTTTAAATTTCTCCGCCTTGCGCGACGGATGTCCCGCCCTTTGTACTTCCGTTTGATTTCAGCATTCTGCATCACTGGTGGTGAAGAATCGCAAGTACATCTCTTAAAAGAAGTATGGGAAATCCAAACGTGGATCACGTTAAGATATCAAGCCAATCGCAATTGACTGGATATCGATGTCTCATTCAATTTAACTAACAAGTGAAATGGCCAGATTTACCTTTTAAATAATATCCAAATTGATTGGGCTTCTACAATCTAATGAGACAAGATGAACTTTTTCCACATTAACTTAGATGAAGCAAAGCTCTCAGGTTAATTTAAAGTTTAATTCCCAGATAGCCTATACAGGTTTGATTATTCATTAAATTTGATCAATCAGTAAAATCTGCTTTTGCAAAGCACAATCAATCAGTCCCGCCTCCAGCGGGAATCCCATATGGCTGTGGCCTGAGGGGAAAGTGTACCATAGTGGTGAATGTACCTAACATTACTTTATGATAATCCAGCAATCTCAATTGCTTGGGTATCATCGTCTCATTCAATTTATTTATTTAAATTGTCGAACATACCTTTCTAGGTTCTTCCAATTAAATGAGACACCTTAAACTTTGCAATAATAACCTAGATGAACCAACTTCCCAGGTTAATTTAAAGTTTAATTCCCAGATAGCCTATCCAGGTATGATTAATCATTATCATTGATTAATTCCATTTGCTTTTACAAATTCATTCATGTCCAACTTCCACAGTACTGATTGTTCATTAACGTCTATAAATAGATTAAAATAGTCTTTGCAGCTCCCAACATATTCCAAAACCAAACTTTGGAAAATTAGGATTTTTTTTTCCTTTCAAATGTTTTAATAATGTGCAAGCTATCAGAGGGGGTAGTCCCCACTCGCCCGCTAATTAGTGAACCTCCACCCATAAATTGATTGATCTCTGACCTCAGCAGGGATACCAACCCTAATTATGCCATTAGCGGAAAAACAGTAGACAACAACGCTTTCCAAAATCAACCGTCGGGCGCAGGCCTCGTAAAGGTTCTCTCCAGTCTAGCCCTGATGTCTTGCCACCCGAGATTAGCATCCGTCCAATACCGCAGTGCACAGCTGAAGCACGAGCAGGTAACGTAGACATAAAGGGACAGGTGGAGAGAACCGGGAAACCAATGACAAATGCCGAAAAGGAAAAAATTCTGCTAGCTATGGAACTGCGCTTGAAAACTGAACAATTAAATGTAATTGCAAAAACCTATGACGATGAACAAGCACAAGCTCTTCAACAAAATCGTCTTCTACAGGAACAAAATCATATGCTACAGGAACAACTCGATTTAGCCAAAACTAAATACGATGATGTCTACAAACAGTTATCTACAAACAGGAGCGCTCAACTTGATAACATGCATGCTGTTTTGTTGAATGTTACTCACAGTAACACGGTTCTCCTCAAAACGCTGCAGACCAAAGATGATCAGTTAATGTACACAATGACAAAGTTGGATGACAAATCAGCAGAACTCGCTGACCAAACGAATGATGAGAGAACTCAGGTGATGAGGATGGAAATATTAATTTCTAAGCAAGCGGAGGAAATCTCATCACTGAATCTCTCGCTCCGTACTCAAGATCTCTATCTGCAAACCATGACAGATAAGTTTGAGACCGAAAGGAGCAAGTGCGACACTCACGTGTCCAAAATCAGTACTCTAAGCGCTCAAGTGGACTCCGCAATGCAGCAGAATACCACCCTTAGGTACCATCTGGAGGAAATCCAGAATGGTCACGCTCTACAGCACGACTACCCATCCAAGCAACCGGAGCCCTGTACTCACAGGAGTAAAGACGATAGGTTTCAGACCTTGCCTCCCTCATGTGTCCCTCAGTCTTCTCCTCTTGGCCATTCGGCACTGAGCAATATGGCGCCTCTTGGCCAACAACAACAAGGCTTGGCTTCTCCTCTTGGCCTTTTGGCCCCAATAACTCCACAGGATGAAGCCAACCCTCTCTGCTCGCTTGGCGCGGAATACCTTGACAAACTCGTCAAGAATTTCCCCACCTTTGACCCCGTTCCAGGTCAGCCAAACGATATTGAGACGTTCCTAGCTGACATAGAGAACGCGTTGGATGGCTACCCGAACGTTAAGGGTTCTGACAGGGTTTACCTGTTGAAGCGAACGTCGAATAGACACGTGACAAGGTTCATTCGTCTACAACAGCAACAAGTGCTAAATGACTACGCTAAACTTGCCGCAGCTTTGAAATTAGAATTCAGTGGTTCTGCGACTCGCAAACACGATAGCTCACTGGCTAACACCGTCAAACAACATCGGAACAAACACCCACAAGCTTACTATCATAGGCTTCGTTAGGCTTACTTTGGCCTACTCACTGAAACAGGAATGGAAGACCTGTTACCATTTAAACAAATGTTCCTGTCGAACATGTATCCCACCTTCATTACCTACTTGGGCCCTGCCGCCCACGTTGGCTTGCCTATCTTACAACTCAGAGAGCTTGCAAGCACAGCTTTTGAGGCATCAAAAGTTCACAACGCTAAGAGCCCTGACCACTCGGTTTTGAAGTTTGACCAAGAGCACTCACTCCAGTTAGAGGGTGCATTATCAGGTATTGGAGCGTTGAGAGATGATGCACAACAACAGTTTCTACCACGAAACCATTATTCCAATAACCTCCGCGGTCGAAATAACTGTAAAGTACGTCGCCATCAACATGACTACCGCTACAATCGACCTGTTCGCTAAGTTCCTGCACCCAACCCACAAAAAGTGTCAGAGCACAAGGGTAACAAAGAGTTGAAGGACGATCAAAACGTAGACCAATGTTCTCCAGAAGTTCCACTACTGGAAGATCTAAAGCGAGAACAATTTGAGAAAAGAGTAAAAGATAAGTCACAAGGACTAGACGGGGAATTACCGGACACCAGGTCCGCAGGAATTAACACCCATAGCAAGGACGTTAAAGTTCAAATTTCTCCCGCTCTCATTCAAGACCCTATCCAGGGCCCGCTTGATCAAAAAACAAGCCCCCGGGCTTCGTCTATAGACTCTGATACAAAGGTTGCGAAGAAAAAGGTCAAACGCTTAGTTAAAGCCAAGCCAACTCAAAATCGGAAAAGTCAATCTGCTTCCACCTTGAACAGAAATGGCACATCACGTCGTTGCGAACAACCACTCCACTTTGTGGGGAATATGTCCATTAAACACAAATCTAAACGGCCATACCTGGAAACAGTCCTGGAGGACTGCTTAACTTGTCATGCGCTAATTGATTCGGGTGCGACAATATCACTCATCTCTCAAACATTGTTTGATGATCTCAAAAGGGCTTTGGTTAAAAGTGGAACGATGTGACACTACACTTCGAGGGATCACTCAGACTACCTCACCTCTCACATTGAGAGTCATGCTGAAACTACACTTCAAGGACGTATCGCTCGTTCACCCTGTGTATGTTACCAGCCTCGAAACGGTACCCCTGCTACTTGGAGCAGACTTGATGGATCGGTTACTCCCATTGATGGATTGGAAACCCAACCAGGTATGTTCACAGGCTACAGTGCCTTCTCCACTGACCACACTGTCTTCCGGTCATCCGGTCATCCCTGTAGACTGCCCAAAACTAGTGCCTTACAGCTGTAGACTTATCATATAGTTATCAACTTAGGATAGTGCCTAAGCAACACACCAAGTAGGAAAACCCTAGATATGGCATTAGAGACAATGCCATGATAGTCATTTTGACAGAACATTGGACGTATATAGAATACAGTCCAATTAGATGATTTTTGTGTGAGAACTATATTTTGTATATCTTTTGTTTATGCTTTCATTCCTACTCCATACAACCAGCACTTAGTGCCACAACGCCGCTCATTGGGGAATGAATGTAATTATATATATTTCATGAGTGTGTGTGCATTATTAACATCTGCCTAAGTTACTACCCAGATCTTCCAGTCTGGACAACGACCAGACGACGGGTCCGGAACGGTGATCCCAAATCCGGACACCCACGGCCCATCCTTGTGGCGGCATGCCCCTCAGGTATAATGAATCTGGCAGGTACTGTATATTTCGTAGCTAGGACCGCCATCTTGTTAAAGCCACAAAATAGGACCATACCAATAAGAATTTGAGGGGCATGGATTTGAGGTGCTGCGCATTTGCAGGTTTCCCCTGGCCCATACCATACTGTGTGGTCCGATGAGAGACTCTTATCCACTCCCATATTACCATTTGGGAGTTTAACCCTCATTCCTTATTAATGGTAATGACTAACACATATTTAAATACATTTTCCTCACCTAATTGTTCCCTGTTCAAATACTCCCATTAATCTACTTTGGGAAATGTAGGTTTAATTGACACTGCTGACCATGAGTAAAGCAAATAGCATCAGTTTGGACAGAGCCTGTCAAGGCCTCGTTCTTCACATCAGCACAGGGGTTTAAGGATCTGCTTTCAGAACTAACACACTCACGGAACCTTCACTTAACATTTCGTAACTAACTTGAAACATTTACTTTCAAACCATTTCAATAGAATCACAATAGCAATGCAGACACGACTAAATTGGTTGCGATCAGTGAACACAGATGATTTCGTTGCTTTCTGTGTTGACTGGAGTAGGTCCGTCCTCATCTCGGCTTTATCTTTGCTGAGATGGAATCATGGTGTTTATCGAATGTGTCAAGGTGGTAACAGGGAAAGGCAAACGGCTGTCCAATTAAACTGAAGGAAAGGGCTGGGATATACACTACCATTCAAAAGTTTGGGGTTACTTAATAATGTCCTTGTTAACCATGAAAACATACATGAAATGAGTTGCAAAATGAATAGGAAATATAGTCAAGATGTTGACAAGGTTATAAATAATGATTTTTAATTGAAATAATAATTGTGTCCTTCAAACTTTGCTTTCGTCAGAGAATCCTCCATTTGCAGCAATTACAGCCTTGCAGACGTTCCTGAAGCACCTCCCACAAGTTGGATTGGCTTGATGGGCACTTCTTACGTATCATACGGTCAAGCTGCTCCCACAACAGCTCAATGGGGTTGAGATCCGGTGACTGTGCTGGCCACTCCATTATAGACAGAATACCAGCAGACTGCGCTTCCGTAATTAGTTATTGCATAGTTTGAAGCTGTGCTTTGGGTCATTGTCCTGTTGTAGGACGAAATTGTCTCCAATTAAGCACCGTCCACAGGGTATAGCATGGCGTTGCAAAATGGAGTGATAGCTTTCCTTCTTCAAGATCACTTTTACCCTGTACAAATCTCCCCCTTTAACACCACCAAAGCACCCCCAGAACTTCACATTGCCTCCACCATGCTTGACAGATGGCGTCAAGCAGTCCTCCAGCATCTTTCCATTTTTTTGCGTCTCATGAATGTTCTTCTTTGTGACCCGAACACCTCAAACTTAGATTTGTCTGTCCATAACACTTTTTTCCAATCTTCCTCTATCTAGTGTCTTAACAGACCCATATGTCTCTTATATTGCATTTTGATGATGTTGCCCATTTTTTCACCTAATGTAGCTGCATTTTTTGTGTGTTATGTATCATTAACTCAGTATCTGTTTTTTTCCCATACTGTCTGGAAATACAAATTACAGCTTCAACAATGTATTTAGCTGCAAGCACCTCTCCCTGAATCTATGTCCTCATTGTAATATAGCAGTCCCATTTGAGAGGACGAGACAAATACCACAGAGAAGGAAACAAGAAACAGCCCAGTGGCCCTTAAATTAAATTTTCCAGCTCTCAGTTTTGATCATCCTGTAGAAATACAACTTTTTTGAGAGATTACTAGCTATGCTTTAAAAAGGAACATGACGTTTTTATCATTTCATTTTCTGTATGACGTGATAATTGTGTGGAGTCATAACTATGACAGGCTTTTAAAATTGCATTACACTGTAAAAAATTCAAGGTTTTGAACACCCTTTTGGAATTGTTTTGCATGTATTTAAGTCAAATCGAAACTATAGCATCAATTGCTAAGCTTGGGGTTGTATCACTCTAATGGTAAAGATTATATCCCCGGCCATAGTCCTCTCTTTGATCCTATAGTTTACAGCAGTGTTTCACTAAGGAGAGGCTTTTTTTGCCTAGACTTGAAACAACTTAAAGTTATTATACTGTCTGTGTGGTGTGCTGGATGTCTTTATGGCTCCTGTCTCCAGAGGAAAACAGGGTTAAGTAGACTCTGCAACGCACCTCCATGCTCCGTCAGTCATGCAGACTGCTAATGAATTAGTAGCCCTCGGGGAGAAGACATGCATTGCAAATTACACAGGGAAAAAAGTTACAGTATGAGGTCTCGGGTTGGATTACCTACCCTTGAAAACTCTCCATGATAGATTTCCTCCACACCATGTCAAAGGGGATACGGCGGAGCAGGCACCTCCATCTGTTAAAGGAAAAAAAAGGGGCTCTGTCCCTGTCGCTCTGTCATCACCACTGGTGGACAGGTCTGCTCTCCCTGAAATAACAAGTGTCTGAAAGACCAATCAACAAACAAGTCTTGGGAGCTGCTCAGTAAGCTAGGCCACCAGAGGGATGTGCTGTTTTGATTGCTAAGTAAATACCTTGTCCATGAAGTAAGACCAGCCTTAGCCCTACAGTAGAGTAAGTTAGAGGTGAAGTTCATTGAGCAGTTCCACCTGACGAATATTTCTGAGCCACATCATCTTCACATTTCATGATGAATGAATACATTTATACAAAACTTAGTTCCCTCGTGAAAAGAGGGTTGATCTGGTAAAGATGTGGGCTGGTTCTCTACCTCCTTGCCTGCATTTTAATGATTGGTTATGAAACTTTAATAAAGGGAACCTGCAGGCTCTCCAAGAGGCTGAGTACCATTGCCACACTTTCATTTATTCATTCATTCTTTATGCTTTATTTATTTATTCATAGCAAAGAGAGATCATGCTCTCGAAGGCAAGGTGCCAATAGACTGGAGATGCGGACGGTATCTACCACCGCATCTTCCTGCTTTGTAGACAAACTGTGGAAGGCAGTGTTCTGGAAACCTGCCCGGGCCCTCTCCCCTCCGTTTCCTCCCCACACCGAGAGCTCAGTCTGTGGGGAGAGCAGAAAACAAAGCAGCCTAAACATTATGCAGTGCACAGCTTCCCTGCATCTAGCAACCAGCCTCTACACTCCCAAGAGCAGAGAGGAAAGGTTAGGGGTTAAAAATTAATGTTGTGGCACAGAAAAACAGCAGAAGAGGGAAGACATTTAATGAATGTCAATAGCTTATGCCATAGCAGAGCTCTTTTCGAGTGAGAGAAGAGGAGTGATTATGTAATGCTGAAATGCTCTAGCCTCAGGATTGGCATTCCTTTGTGAGGGTGGGAGGCAGAAACACAGTGACATAAGTATTGCATAACTCTGTCAATATATGAACCAGTGCAGCAGGCTTACCCAGGAGGAAAAACAGTTAATGGTCATCATTCATACCCACCACACAGAAAATTGAAAAGGACCTTTTACCTGTATTTAAAAAATATACAGTATATATTTAACCTTTATTTAACTAGTCAAGTCAGTTAAGAACAAATTCTTATTTACAATGACGGCCTACCAAAAGGCAAAAGGCCTCCTGCGGGGACGGGCCTGGGATTAAAAATAAAAATGTATTAAATAAAAATATAGGACAAAACACACATCACGACAACAGAGACAGCACAACACTACATAAAGAGAGACCTAAGACAACAACATAGCATGGCAGCAACACATGACAACCCAGCATGGTAGCAACACTACATGACAATAACATTGTAGCAACACAACATGGCAGCAGCACAACATGGCAGCAGAATAAAACAGGGTACAAACATTATTGGGCACAGACAACAGCACAAAGGGCAAGAAGGTAGAGACAACAATACATCACGCAAAGCAGCCACAACTGTCAGTAAGGGTGTCCATGATTGAGTCTTTGAATGAAGAGATTGAGATAAAGCATTATTGTTTGGTCAAAATGTTGCAACAAAGAAAGTCCTTGTCTATGTATATTCCAATACCTATAAAGCTCTAACAGTATGTGTGTGTTGTTTTGTCCCGTGTAAATATTCCTTTTTTTTGGTATATATTTCATCTCTTTTTTCCATGTTCTAATTAAACATACCTTCTTTCTTTTTTTAGACCTTATAACTGGAACCTCCATCAGAAGCTAGCCAGCAAATTAGCTACTAGCTATTTAGTAATTGTTAACCACTGCTAGCGGTCTTTACCTTTAGCTCAGACACCAGCCGCTTTAGCCCGGATAATACCTGCCAGTCTGCATAGCGCAATATCAGCCCTGAGCATATTGGACTGCTTTTATTCCACTACATCACCGGATTCCTGCAGCAAGCTCTGGACCATTACACCGGATCATCTCAGCCAGCTAGCTGCTACCGAGTGGCTATTGTGGCTAACACCCTTGTCCAGAAGCAAGCACCAGTTAGCCTCGAGCTAGCATCGAGCTAGGCTCATCTCCTGGCTAGCCAACGAAGTACACCAACTACAATACCTCTCTTGCCAATTGGCCTGGACCCTTTGTCGACACAGAGCCCCGCCGATCCATCACGACTGGTCCGCTGACGTAATTCGGGCCGATGTGCTCTCAACCTGCCTCTGCGTCATGGATGTCGGTGATGACCCATCTGCTATCCCCGGCCCGCTAGCTTTCTGAACGCTGTGTCTCCCACTCACCTAGAGTAGTAATGACT
The DNA here is from genome assembly GCF_045679555.1 of Salvelinus alpinus. Taxonomy (NCBI): domain Eukaryota; kingdom Metazoa; phylum Chordata; class Actinopteri; order Salmoniformes; family Salmonidae; genus Salvelinus; species Salvelinus alpinus. Next base: position 36,932,732 of record NC_092090.1, read on the forward strand.
AGCGAACGGCTCCCTGTTTCATCTATTGCTGCTCATTGAACCCTATGATCACTCGGCTACATAGCTGATACCTGCTGGACTGTTTCTAAACTGGGATATGCTTAACACCCCGGCCGTTCTACAATCTAAGCTAGATGCCCTCAATCTCACACAAATTATCAAGGAACCTACCAGGTACAACCCTAAATCTGTAAACATGGGCACCCTCATAGATATCATCCTGACCAACTTGACCTCTAAATACACCTCTGATGTCTTTAACCAGGATCTCAGCGATCACTGCCTGCGTCCGTTATGGGTCAAACAATCACCCCTCATCACTGTCAAACGCTCCCTAAAACACTTCTGCGAGCAGGCCTTTCTAATCGACCTGGCCCGGGTATCCTGGAAGGATATTGACCTCGTCCCGTCAGTAGTGCTTTAAAAGTGATTTCCTCACCATCTTAAATAAGCATGCCCCTTTCAAAAAATGTAAAACTAACAACAGATATAGCCCTTGGTTCACTCCAGACTTGACTGCCCTTGACCAGCACAAAAACATCCTGTGGCGTACTGCACTAATATTAAATAGTCCCCGCGATATGCAACTTTTCAGTTAAGTCAGGAACCAATATATACTCAGTCAGTTAGGAAAGCAAAAGCTAGCTTTTTCAAACAGAAATTTGCATCCTGCAGCACTAATTCCAAAAAGTTTTGGGACACTGTAAAGTCCATGGAGAATAAGAGCACCTCCTCCCAGCTGCCCACTGCACTGAGGATAGGAAACACTGTCACCACCGATAAATCCACGATAATCGAGAATTTCAATAAGCATTTCTCTACGGCTGGCCATGCTTTCCACCTGGCTACCCCAACCCCAGCCAACAGCTCTGCACCCCCCGCAGCAACTGGCCCAAGCCACCCCCGCTTCTCCTTCACCCAAATCCAGACAGCTGATGTTCTGAAAGAACTGCAAAATCTGGATCCCTACAAATCAGCTGGGCTAGACAACCTGGACCCTCTCTTCCTAAAATTATCTGCCGCCATTGTTGCAACTCCTATTACTAGTCTGTTCAACCTCTCTTTCGTATTGTCTGATATTCCTAAAGATTGGAAAGTGGCTGTGGTCATCCCCCTCTTCAAAGGGGGAGACACTCTAGACCCGAACTTTTACAGACCTATATCCATCCTGCCCTGCCTTTCTAAAGTCTTCGAAAGCCAAGTTAACAAACAGATCACCGACCGTTTAGAATCCTACCGTACTTTTTCCGCTATGCAATCTGGTTTCCGAGCTGGTCACGGGTGCACCTCAGCCACGCTCAAGGTCCTAAACGATATCATAACCGCCATCGATAAAAGACAGTACTGTGCAGCCGTCTTCATCGACCTGGCCAAGGCTTTCGACTCTGTCAATCACCATATTCTTATCGGCAGACTCAACAGCCTTGGTTTCTCTAATGACTGCCTCGCCTGGTTCCCCAACTATTTCTCAGATAGAGTTCAGTGTGCCAAATCAGAGGGCCTGTTGTCCGGACCTCTGGCAGTCTCTATTGGGGTGCCACAGGCTTCAATTCTCGTGTCAACTCTTTTCTCTGTATATATCAACGATGTCACTCTTGCTGCGGGTGATTATTTGATCCACCTCTATGCAGACGACACCATTCTGTATACTTCTGACCCTTCTTTGGACACTGTGTTAACAAACCTCCAAACGAGCTTCAATGCCATATAACACTCCTTCAGTGGCCTCCAACTGCTCTTAAATGCTAGTAAAACTAAATGCATGCTCTTCAACCGATTGCTGCCCGCACCTGCCCGACTAGCATCACTACTCTGGACGGTTCTGACTTAGAATATGTGGACAACTATAAATACCTAGGTGTCTGTCTAGACTGTAAACTCTCCTTCCAGACTCACATCAAGCATCTCCAATCCAAAATTAAATATAGAATCGGCTTCCTATTTCACAACAAAGCCTCCTTCACTCATGCTGCCAAACATACCCTCGTAAAATTGTCTATCCTACCGATCCTTGACTTCGGCGATGTCATTAACAAATAGCCTCCAACACTCTACTCAGCAAATTGGATGCAGTCTATCACAGTGCCATCTGTTTTGTCACCAAAGCCCCATATACTACCCACCACTGAGACCTGTATTCTCTCGTTGGCTGGTCCTCGCTACATATTCGTCACCAAACCCACTGGCTCCAGGTCATCTTTGCTAGGTAAAGCTCCGCCTTATCTCAGCTCACTGGTCACCCACCCGTAGCATACGCTCCAGCAGGTATATTTCACTGGTCATCCCCAAAGCCAACACCTACTTTGCCATCTTTCCTTCCAGTTCTCTGCTGCCAATGACTGGAACGAATTGCAAAAATCACTGAAGTTGGAGACTTATAACTCCCTCACTAACTTTAAGCGTCAGCTGTCAGAGCAGCTTACCGATCGCTGCAGCTGTACACAGCCCATCTGTAAATCTCCCAACCAACCAACTACCTACCTACCTCATCCCCATATTTGTTTTTGTTTTCTGCTCTTTCGCACGCCAGTCTTTCTCCTTGCACATCCTCATCTGCACATCTATCACTCCAGTGTTAATTGCTAAATTGTAATTACTTCGCCACTATGGCCTATTTATTGTCTTACCTCCTTACTTCATTTGCACACACTGTATACAGATTTTTATATTGTGTTAGTGACTGTACGTTTGTTTATCCCATGTGTAACTCTGTGTTGTTGTTTTTGTCGCACTGCTTTGCTTTATCTTGGCCAGGTCGCAGTTGTAAATGAGAACTTGTTCTCAACTGGCCTACCTAGTTAAATAAAGGGGAAATCAAAAAATCGAAATATAAAATCTATAGGGCTCTAACACTCAAACTCTATCAGGCTACTATCTATAGGGCTCTAACACTCAAGCCCTATCAGGCTACTATCTATATTGCTCTAACACTCAAGCCCTATCAGGCTACTATCTATAGGGCTCTAACCCTCAAGCCCTATCAGGCTACTATCTATAGGGCTCTAACACTCAAGCCCTATCAGGCTACTATCTATAGGGCTCTAACACTCAAGCCCTATCAGGCTACTATGCATGATTCTGAGCTGTGGATTTCACAATGATAGTCTCTGGATGGTCAGATAACCGGACATCTATTAAATTACTGACTTTATGCCCTTATTTATGCCCTTATAGCCTTGGTAGAGTAAAACGCTGCCTGTGCTTACTAATGGACTCACTTGTGCCTTGATCATTTTAAATCTCGATGAGATGTCAGATTGCTGTGGGGATTGTGCACATGGCTCACTATGGTGTCCTTTAATGTTCTAATGAATCATTATGACAAGGCAAAAGGGCAAATCTTCAAATAATGGAGTGTTGCATAGACCACTTCCCGTCAGTGTCAGTGAGAAACCTTTTCCCGATTTGGATCGTGTCTTGAAAGACAACCAGAATCATCTGCATAAGATTTAACTGCTCTAATGACAATGTCCAAGTAAAGAAAAATGAGAAAGGAAGTGAATTTCTCTGGGTGAATATAAGTGCCCTTGGGCCTTGATTTGGGATTTGGACTGATAAGAGCCAATGTAATTCTGTGAATAGCTTTCCTCAATTATAATATTCACATATTAGAGGGGACACGTTATCAAGTGAGAGGTTGACATTATTCCTCTGGATACATTCTCACTGGGCACAGACATCAGTTCCATTGTCCAGTATTTATTGATAATTGATAGCTACCATTGTCAACTAATGTGAATTATATGAAATAAGCATTTAGGCATGTCATAGAAATTTGGTTTAAATTTGAACGATAACAACTGTTAAATTGTCAATATAAGTATACATATTGGGAATGCTTTCTTTCTTTATAAAGGGTACATATTTGAATATTGTACATGTAAATAACAATATATGGCATCTAATTTACATGAGAAAAAAATGGTTCTTATATCTTAATGAATCCTCTCCTACGAACGGCCTTGTTTTTTTGTGTCTAATTTTAAAGAAACTATGCCCTGTTCAAATCACATGATAGCTTTAGAGTGCCTGTAAACTCATATTTATGCACTTAGTCCTATTACTAATCTATTATTTTAGCAAGCTTATCTGCATCATAAAGTAAAGGAAACTTCATGCATTATTCCTCCATTGTCACTACCTAGCACAAATCATACATTATGCTGTGTGGTTGGGGGAAATTCCCAAAATCGAATTTCAATTGAAAGCATATTGCTCAAGTACAAGTGAGCTGAGAGCAGTTGCGAATTACTAATTTCTGTTGTGGTTATGTTACTGCTATCATGCTGCACATTGTACCATTTACCACTTGACAGTGATGCAGCCCACGCAAAACAATCGAAGTCCACCCACTCACACAAAAAACACAACACATCTTTCCCTATCTTGCAGGTGCAGATAGACATCCACAGAACAGAAACCTACATGTGTACACAGACACACACACACACACACACACACACACACACACACACACACACACACACACACACACACACACACACACACACACACACACACACACACAGAAACCTACATGTGTACACGGACACACACACACTTCTATCTTTCCCTGACAGCTACTCATTTAAAGTATTCACACCATCCATATTTGAGCTGTACATATAAAGACTCCCATAAAACAATGGGACATTCTATTTGTCAAATCCCTATTTCTTAATGGGAATTCAAAATATTATTGAAAAGAGACAGAAAATGAACCAAACTATAGCACATAAGAGATTAGGGAAAATTTAGAGAGGGGTTTAAGAAGATAACCCTTTTTGTTTTTCTTCGATGCCAGAACCCTTTGACCTTCTGCAGGGATGAGCCACCCTCTTTTCTGTGAACTTCCTGAAGATTCTAATCCTGTTAGTCCTGCTGTTCTGAGGAGGCACATGAGGTAATTCAGAGGTTCAGTTGTCCAATATGGGATGATTGCTGCCGTGCAACACATTACCTCTGCCTGGATCACACTATTACAATGTACATTAAAGTCAGATTTATCAAAGCATCCAATCATATATCCCTGCACTATTTAAAAAAAAATCACATTTGAGATAATATTCTGACTAATTGGACTAATTATGTTTCCTGTGTCATTTTTGATTATATTAAAGAAAGGGTGCTTGAATTCTGATTGAATGTGTCACAAAAACCTAAAGCATCATTATCCTGCCCCATGTATTACTGACTCAACGTACAGTAGGCTAATGATCTCCTACCTGACTTGAACCCTGGTTTATGAGATATTCATCTTCACTGGGGTAGAAGTTTAGTTGTTGCAATGTAAAACCCACAGAGCAGCCTCTCTAACAGAGAGAAACGGTCATAAATCAGCACAGACAATCTAAAAAAGAATGAGGACACTTATCACCATGCTTCAGGTAACCAATGGCAACCCGAGATGTGCATCAGCCCCACTCTCCTGTGGCTCAAAATAGAAAATTAATGAATTGAGTGATTACAGAAAGGCCCAAATTGGCCCCATACTTTTAACTTCAGACTTGTACAATGCCCAGTCTCTGAAGCATAGCGGTGCCTATCTACATCACAACACATGCATTTCCTTTTCATCCTTTAATTTGCAGAAAACATTTATGTAGCATGAGATCATGATGGTGCTTTTCAATGGCCAATATGTATTTGCATTGCTTTTAAAATCTCACGGCAGCTTGTCTTCATTTGTTCTTGATGATTCGTGCTTATTCACTTCAACAGCATGATTCATTTTGCAGACATTAGAAAATAATGTAATATTATTTGGATTCCAACAAAACTTGTTACATCTTTTTCATACAATGTGAAGTGTATTCTGTAAAATCAAATGAAATAACCTTGTATTGGGGTGAGACGTAATTAAACTATTATTGATCTCCGACTGATATTTCTCATGAAGGCCCTTGGATTGATAAAATATCATTTCTGCCTGAGCCACTAATGAGAATGTGAGCTATCTGTACAGTATCAATGTTTGAATAGTGAGGTCCAGCTGCTATGGAGGACCATCAGAGGGGCTGCTTCCCCAGCAGGTAGGCTAGTAGTGTCAGCTAGCCATGAACATGTCCCTCTGTGGAAGGAGGATGGCCTGGAATACGCCTTTGATATATGCGCTTGTCACTGTCCTAATGACGAATCATTCTGTGCGGAGTCCAGCGCAGGGATTGGAGGAGGAGATGGGCTCATATTTCAACTATTTAGGTTCATGTCCTCGCTCTCTTCCTCCCCAATCCACTCCCCCATGTAGCTCATCTCTGCCTGTGCTTATGTAACCGATGTGAAATGGCTAGGTAGTTAGCGGTGGTGCTCGCTAATAGCGGTTCAATCGGTGACGTCACTCGCTCTGAGACCTTGAAGTAGTTGTTCCCCTTGCTCAGCAAGGGCCGCAGCTTTTGTGTCGCAATGGGTAACGATGCTTCGAGGGTGGCTGTTGACGAATGTGTGCAGAGGGTCCCTGGTTCGAGCCCAGGTAGGGGCGAGGAGAGGGACGGAAGCTATACTGTTACATTGGTGCCGACCCGGATCACTGGTTGCTGCGATGGAGCCATTGCTCATACAACTAGGCCACAACAGAATAATCCTAGTGTAAATGAGTGTCTCAATACAATGTTGACTACATTATACAACAAAACAATGGCATAAATGGACACCAACTCCAAAATGTGATGAAAAGTCCTTTGAATGTCTATTTATCCTTATGGCCAAGGAAGAATAATGTGCCTCTTGGTTGATATATTTACCTGCATTATATCCACGTATTTGATTGGGGCACGTGACTACCACCTACCGTGCCACGGGTGGTATTTATTGTTGTGCATACCACGGCTTGGTAAATCGACTTTATCATGTGAATTCACCTGAAAGAATTTTGAAGTGCTTGCCGTTGGGAGTTTTTTTGGGGGGAGGGGGGGGGGGGGGGGTTTACAGAGGATGTGACAAACTAATGCCAGAGTTGAGGACAATGTTTGCAACACTCAATTTGTCCGAGGACACCAATCTAACCAGCACAGATACGCAAATGCAAAATTGGCATAATGTCAGTTTTAGCAGCGATGATCACGTTGGGGAATATTGCAGTTATTATGGTGATTTCTTCATCGGTGTCCGGCTGGTCAAGGAACTCTCGATACTTTTTATTCTCACTCACCGGTGCTGATTCGGCGTTTGGACTGATCATCACGCCCTTGAATCTGTGCGTCAGTCTTGCGAAAGACTACAGTGAAGGCCCAGACTCCCTCTGTCACATTGTGGCTTTCTTCAACGCAACGATCTATTCAACTTGCATGTACACACTGAATACAATAAGTCTAGAAAGATACATTGCAGTGTTTTACCCGCTGAAATACTAATCACTAATGACAAGGAGAAGAATTCTGCTTCTGATCGCCTTTGCATGGTGTTTTCCTCCATTTTTACTTGTGCCCATATATTTCCCTAACGGGACAATTGAGGTCCACTTTTCTACAGCGTCACTGGTTTGCAATCCATCGTACATTAACGTTGACATGCCTCCTCTTCTTTCCTTGTTCAATCATCATGACTTGCGCAAACCTGCGCCTTTGGTTTGCTGCAATGAGACTGCGAGTAAAGATGCGCTCACAACACCTTCACAACACCTGGGTCGTCACAACAGACCCGTAGCATCCAGGGTGCTTGTCCCTGTGATGACTGTGTACTACACATGTTGGACGCCGTGCATAGCGGTAATTATCTATAATGGTGAGTAGGCCTATAGAAATAACCAGTTGGTTTACAACTTGTTGATGGAACATCTAAAATGAAGACAGGTTGCATGTTTTTCCCAAAGTCACTCACCACCCTTCTATACAAGCTCAGGAAAACGCCCGTAACAAATGTTGGCTACAAGGCTGTAAAGTTGACTGGGGTAGGCTACTGAATCAGACTGATACCGGCAGCTTCTGGTATACAGCCTGAAACTAAGCAGTGTAAACGGGAAACGTTTCCTTACAAGCAAGAATCTTGAATAAAATTACATTTACCATACTGGTTGTCAGTATAGTTGGTCATTCAGTGGGTGAACTTCTGAGACAAATTATACACAGGAAAGTGTTATTTACCTGACTTTTTAGACCTGAAATATACACTGCTCAAAAAAATAAAGGGAACACTTAAACAACACAATGTAACTCCAAGTCAATCACACTTCTGTGAAATCAAACTGTCCACTTAGGAAGCAACACTGATTGACAATAAATTTCACATGCTGTTGTGCCAATGGAATAGACAAAAGGTGGAAATTATAGGCAATTAGCAAGACACCCCCAATAAAGGAGTGGTTCTGCAGGTGGTGACCACAGACCAATTCTCAGTTCCTATGCTTCCTGGCTGATGTTTTGGTCACTTTTGAATGCTGGCGGTGCTTTCACTCTAGTGGTAGCATGAGACGGAGTCTACAACCCACACAAGTGGCTCAGGTAGTGCAGCTCATCCAGGATGGCACATCAATGCGAGCTGTGGCAAGAAGGTTTGCTGTGTCTGTCAGCGTAGTGTCCAGAGCATGGAGGCGCTACCAGGAGACAGGCCAGTACATCAGGAGACGTGGAGGAGGCCGTAGGAGGGCAACAACCCAGCAGCAGGACCGCTACCTCCGCCTTTGTGCAAGGAGGAGCACTGCCAGAGCCCTGCAAAATGACCTCCAGCAGGCCACAAATGTGCATGTGTCTGCTCAAACGGTCAGAAACAGACTCCATGAGGGTGGTATGAGGGCCCGACGTCCACAGGTGGGGGTTGTGCTTACAGCCCAACACCGTGCAGGACGTTTGGCATTTGCCAGAGAACACCAAGATTGGCAAATTCGCCACTGGCGCCCTGTGCTCTTCACAGATGAAAGCAGGTTCACACGCACATGTGACAGACGTGACGGAGTCTGGAGACGCCGTGGAGAACGCTCTGCTGCCTGCAACATCCTCCAGCATGACCGGTTTGGCGGTGGGTCAGTCATGGTGTGGGGTAGCATTTCTTTGGGGGGCCGCACAGCCCTCCATGTGCTCGCCAGAGGTAGCCTGACTGCCATTAGGTACCGAGATGAGATCCCCAGACCCCTTGTGAGACCATATGCTGGTGCGGTTGGCCCTGGGTTCCTCCTAATGCAAGACAATGCTAGACCTCATGTGGCTGGAGTGTGTCAGCAGTTCCTGCAAGAGGAAGGCATTGATGCTATGGACTGGCCCGCCCGTTCCCCAGACCTGAATCCAATTGAGCACATATGGGACATCATGTCTCGCTCCATCCACCAACGCCACGTTGCACCACAGACTGTCCAGGAGTTGGCGGATGCTTTAGTCCAGGTCTGGGAGGAGATCCCTCAGGAGACCATCCACCACCTCATCAGGAGCATGCCCAGGCGTTGTAGGGAGGTCATGCAGGCACGTGGAGGCCACACACACTACTGAGCCTCATTTTGACTTGTTCTAAGGACATTACATCAAAGTTGGATCAGCCTGTAGTGTGGTTTTCCACTTTAATTTTGAGTGTGACTCCAAATCCAGACCTCCATGGGTTGATATATTTGATTTCCATTGATCATTTTTGTGTGATTTTGTTGTCAGCACATTCAACTATGTAAAGAAAAAAGTATTTAATAAGAATATTTCATTCATTCAGATCTAGGATGTGTTATTTTAGTGTTCCCTTTATTTTTTTGAGCAGTGTATATCACCTGGCACATGCGGAAAACCATGTAAACACGTGCAAGACGGGTTAGTATGCATGCATCGACGTGCATATCCTTGTGCACGTGACTTGGGTCAGGAGCAAACACATCTTGATTGTCCCACAGTTTGAAGTCTGTAATAATACTTGTCTGTGGATAGTTTCTCAAATTTCGACTCACTGAAGAACCAACACCACGGACAATCGGCAGAGTAAGTTCACATTTTATTCAACGTTCGTGATAGACAATGGATGTTTGGTTCTTTGTAAATGTGTTTGCCTAAAGGCCCCGCATCCTAGGTTCTGTTTGCTAACACTAACTCGGCTAGGAGATCTTAGTTGTGCAATTTCACATATAACTATGTTTGGTGCAGTATTTCTCAAGTGAATAAATGTGCATGAAAACTAAGCGTCTCTCGTTGAATGACAAGAAACACTTGATTGAAGAATCCCGTCCATAGTTCCCACTCCTGCTACAAGTAGTACTGTTGACAATCACTGAAGGGGCGTATACTTCGACTGACTATGCTTGTGCAAAGTCGGTTTTATTTCATAGCCTATGCTGTCCCTTTTCTATGTATTTTTCTCTGTTCTCTCTCCCACCAGCCATCTCGGGCAACATAGTTACGGAGTGGATTGAGTTTGTGGTGGTGTGGCTGCCAACCGCCAACCGTTTCCTCAACTGCATTTTCTACTTCTGGATCACCCACAGCTTCCATAGAAAGTTCTGCCTGCTCTTCCAGTGGCTGTGTCTGTGTGCCCAGATTTGGCCAAGGCCCTGGGCTGCACAGCCAGCTCACAGACTGTAGTCTGGGACAATAACAACACCCTCCAGGAGCGCTGCTCCAGTGTGTTGTCAACCTGCACCCTGGCCAGTGACACCCCCTTCTGAGGGATTAGGCTTCTCATAGACATGGTACTCACTCACATTATTCAATGATACATCTGGTAAGTTTCAAGGCCAAACACCTGAAGGACATTTAAGAGAGCTGCTTGTATTGAGATTGTGGTATCAGGTTATATTTAAAAACAAAGTGTGGCAAGGAGACATGGGAGTGCTGTCAGGCCATAGTTTGGTGTTTGACAGGGCTTTGAAACATCAATCTTCCTCACCATCACTATGCATTTCAAGTTATTTTGAATCTTATTTTTTTTTGAACTCAAACATAATTCTTTTAAATTTTATTCATCCCCAATTGACAGTATTTGGTCCTGTTTTTTTTATTTTTATAGATTTATTTTTTGTTTTACATTTTACTGTCACACCGTGTTGTCAGAATTTCATGTACCACATTTTTAGTTTAGTTATTTTTTTAGTTGGTAAATCCACCAGAATGTAGCCCTCGTCCAGCCATGTCTCCTGCCACCTTGTTTGTATTTGCATTATTAGTATTTTACATGGTGCTACAATTTGATCTGCAGGTTGTCTACAGACCGTCAATATATTGCACTTAAATGTCAAAAAAAAAAAATCATTGATTGAAATTGATATTTAGTCATCAAATAATAAAATGTGTTAGGTGAACTTCACAAGGAAATATTTACATTACAAGTGCTTTGATGGTCTTCAGGCCATCTACTCTGTACACCTATATCTTGTATATCAAAGGCCCGGTGTATACGTAGCAGCCTTGCAAGGTAAACCTTTAAGTCATTGAATTTCATCTCCTGAGAAAGGTAATTAAACGGCTCCAGTGTATAAAGGTCACCACCACACTCATGTCTGTCGGCGTTACCCTTTCCCTCTCTTTGACTTAGCTTCTCATATCACCAGGGTCACCTCCCAATTCATGGTCCCTTTAAAAAAAAAAAAAGTGGTTAAGACTATGCAAAACCATCACTGTCCTACTGTAATCTCTTGAGATTCGTGATGTGGAATGTATGGTGTTTGGCCAAAATCTGAAAATATAGTCCATATTTATTATGAAACTTGCTAAACTCTATTGGTGCTTTCAAATGTGAAAATAAGTACTTGGTCTTTGACTAATGATAGGTTTAATTTGTATTTTGTGAATAGTTGAGTGACTTTGTCGTGTACATAAAATAATTTTATATTGTTTATAAATCAGTGAAAATCCCCCAAAATGTTAGTGACAGGGAAATAAAGCATAATGCCTTTGCGTTAATTAGTCATTTAGTGTGGCATGGAAAAGGAGAGGCAGATTTGAGAAGCTGCCTACATGGAAATTAAGCTCTGCAAGAGGCTTCACTGAATATCACTTATTTCCCACACCGTATTTATTCCAATTTGAGGCCAAGTCAGACACCCCATGGTTTCAGACAGGTTTCTGGGCCTTGGCTCAGGAGATCCAGTCGTAGGTGGTGGGCCGACACATTGTATCTGCTTTAATTTGAGATGATTCGTCTCTGCTGAGGGAGGAGCTGTTTTTTTACACAGTGTATATTTCTTTTTTCTGAACACATTTCTGTTTGTTGGCAATATCCTATTGAACGAATTGCAAAAATCTCTGAAGCTGGAGTCTTAAATGTCCCTCTCTAACTTTAAGCATCAGGTGTCTGAGCAGCTTACCGATCACTGTACCTATACACAGCCAATCTGTAAATAACACATCCGACTACCTCATCCCCATATTATTACTTACCCTCTTGCTCTTTTGCACCCCAGTATCTCTACGTGCACATCATCATCTGCACATCTATCCCTCCAGTATTAATTCTAAATTGTAATTATTTTTGCCTCTAGGGCCTATTTATTGCCTACCTCCCTACTCTTCTACATTTGCACACACTGTACATAAATAGAAAATGTTTGTTTATGTGTAACTCTGTGTTGTTTTTGTTGCACTGCTTTGCTTTATCTTGGCCAGGTCACAGTTGTAAATGAGAACTTGTTCTCAACTGGCCTACCTGGTTAAATAAAGGTGAAATAAAAAATAATAATAAAAAAAGCATAAGCACAGCTGGTGACACCTCGAGAGAGGGATCTCAGTCTGACAAAAGGTAAAGTATTTATTTATTTATTTATGGTATCTATTTAGTTATAGAAACGTGATACCATCAATGCAATCTGTAAAATAACTCCCAACTTTACTTAAAACGTAGGAACCTTAGAAATGTAGCAAGCTAGATACAAGTAGACCTTTTGCTAGCTGGCAGGAGCAGATGGCTTTATCACTAGCATGTCATTCTGGGACAGGGAGCTTTAGCTATAATTATTCCAAGTATTGTAAAGCTAATACAGTCATCGAGACAGAACTCACTAATTTCATTCATGCTGACAAATAAGAACTGCCATATTATCCCTGTCAATAGACCTAGTTGGAGTAGGATGCAGACTACATTTACATTTACATTTAAGTCATTTAGCAGACGCTCTTATCCAGAGCGACATACAAATTTGAAAGTTCATACATATTCATCCTGGTCCCCCCGTGGGGAATGAACCCACAACCCTGGCGTTGCAAGCGCCATGCTCTACCAACTGAGCCACACGGGACTACCCTGCCTTTATTCTCGTAGCCTAGTTATTTTAATTTTAAGACTGTCAAGATGTTCATTTCTACAATCCTTTGCAGCTGTGATTTCTTTGATTCAATCTTGTATCACGTTTGTCTCCCACAATCTATTCAGCTCTCCTCTCCTGTGTCCTGCTCACAGAGATCAACTAAGTGCTGCTCAGCTGATTCACTCACCTGTGTGGAGAACCATTCTACTGCAGTTTGAACTATCCCTGTCGTCACTATTAAACATTGAGACCCCATATGCATTTGTCTGTGGATTTTGTTAAGGCTACACAGTCTAGTGTATTTTAGAGTTGACAAGCACCAACTACAGATACACATGCTTGTTAGAATAAATTCAATATAGAATCAGTTTTGTTGAGTTGAAAATAGATAACATATTTTACTATTGTAATATGCAGTGGGGAGAATTCTATTGTCCCTGTCAGGAGCCCAGGCTTTTGCCATAGATGGTTGAGTTCTCGTCTCTGAACCACACAATCTTAAGATTGCATTGTGCTAAGGCACTTCTCGACAGTGGTGACCGAGGTGTGATTCTTTTAGAACACCTATGGGGCCTTGGCACATGATTGCTCCTAGAGAGAGAGGGGAATACTGAAGCATGTGTTGAGTTCTACTGTCTCCATCAGAGGCTCAGGCATAGATTGTAAAAGCTCTAATTTCTGGACTGCAACATTGTAAGAGTGTATCCCCCCGTGACACCTCTCTCTCTCTATATATATATGTAGGTTACATTTGATTTAGATACTTCAAATATTGCCTGAGACACCTTTGCTGTTTGTCTCCGTACTCAGTAATGGTGAAACACAATGTGATGTTTCAATGTATATGCGTGAAGTGTACGCCTCACTCAGTCATAGTTTAGTAGTAGAATAATGGTTTGGCAAGAATTTGACACCGTGAACTTTTAGAAGGTTAGTAGGAAAGTTAGGTTAATCATTTAAACCACCTACATCTATTTACATTCACTGAACGTTTAGTATTTGGAAACTCAAACATTCATATCCCAACTGCTTTTTCTATAGTTCTGCAGACTATCATTCGCCATACCTTATATTCTAATGCATCCAACATGACATTTGAGAACTCCTGGTTTAGGAATCAAACTGGTCATCTTATTACAGAGCACATTATATACATTTTGCTCAGCTGTTTTTAGAGATTGTATTGCAAGGTATATGTGTAGGATATACCGTGTTGGCTAATATGAATATGCAGCTGTATTATTTAAACCTCCATTTTTGCATACGGTGCCTATAGAAACTCTACATCCCTTTGGATTTTTTCAAATTGTATTGTTTTACAAAGTATGATTAAAATGGATTTCATTGTCGTTTTATTGTCAGCTATGTACACAAAATACTCTGCGGAAGAAAAATTCCATTAGATTTTTTTTTAAGATTAATGAAAAATAACACAGTAAGTCAATACAATACATGAGTCAATACAGGTTAAAAAACCTCTGGTAAGTATCAGATGAGCTTTGCACACCTGTATTGTGCAATATTTGCCCATTTTTGTTATTTTTCAAATTCTTTAATCTCTGTCAAGGTGTTGGGGATCATGGGTAGACAACTATTTTCTAGTCTTGTTGTGGATTTTCAAGCAGATTTTAAGTTAAAACTGTAACTTGGCCACTCAAGAGGTACAATCACTGTCTTTTTGGTAAGCAACTCCAGTGTAGATTTGGCTTTGTCCTGCTTAAAGGTGAATTCCTCACCCAGTGTCTGTGTAAAGCAGACTGAAGCAGGTTTTCCTCTAGGATTTAGCCTTTGCTTAGCTCCATTCCGTTTCTTTTCATCCTGAAAAACTCCCCAGTCTTTGCCAATGTCAAGCATTTCCATACCCTGATGCAGCCACCACGGTGCTTGAAAATAAGGAGGCAGTTACTCAGTGATGTGTTGTGCTGGATTTGCCACAAACATAAGGCTTTGCATTTAGGCCAAAAAGTGTATTCCTTTGCTGTGTTTTTTTTGCAGTATTACCTTAGTGCCTTGTTGCATACATATGCATGTTTTATATATTTGTATTCTTCTTTTCACTCTGTCATTTATTGTGGAGTCACTACAATGTTGTTGGTCCATTCTCCATTTTCTCCCATCACAGCAATTGAACTCTGGAGCTGTTTTAAAATCACTAATGGGCTCATGTTGACATCCGTAAGCAGTTTCCTTCTTGTCACGCCGTCAGTTCAGAACGACGACTGGGTCTTTGATGTGTCTGGGTGGTTTAATACATCACCCACAGCATACTTATTAACTTGATCATGCTTAAAGATATATTCAATGTCATTTTTTTTGTTACCCATCTACCAATCACTGCCCTTTGTATGTAAAACCTATGCAACAATTATATTTTAGTTATTTAAATTTTGTGATAAAAAAAATAATCTTTGACATGATGGAATATTTTGTGTAGATCAATGACAAAGAAAATACAATTAAATATACAGTATTTCAATCCCACAAAATGTGAAAAAAAGTTCAAGGGGTGTAGACTTTCTATAGGAACAGTACATGAGACACACATTTTTCTATCAACATGCTTTTCTTTTGGTTGATATGCAAATTATATGATTTAATGTTTCTTTAAGCCTGCAGCTACTTACTTGACATGAGACACCTAACCATGCCAACTCATGATTAAACATTTGAATTCACTGACAGAGAGAGTGCTAATGAAGCAATAGCTTCCTGGAAATATGGAGATCTGTTTCCTTTCAGAGAAGCAGCACTGTGTCCTTCTAAGGACGACGAAGTTGTAGCCTATTTCTCAGAACTGTAATATGGAGTGATTTTTAATGGGAAGGATCGGATTGTTAGAACCAAAAATCTGGCGAGCTTTTTCTTGTCAATAATAAAGGTGGACTAGACCAAGTCAGAATAACTGTGCACTACCCACTGATGTATTCATTTATTGGCACTATTTCGGAATCAGAAATCTAGACGTTGAACTTCTGTAGTTGTGCTCTGCTGTGAAGTCCATACTCTTTATGTCACCCTTTCATATCTCTCCAATTATCTTGAATTAACAATTAAGACCCATGAATAACATAATGGCAAATATGTGGATTAAAGGTTCTTTATCTATTCCTTTTCTTCTCCTGTTTTTCCGACATTATCATGTCTGCTAAGATCCTATTACAGCCTCACTCATCAATCAAGCATTCACATTTATTTATAAAGCCCTTCTTAAATCAGCTGATGTCACAAAGTGCTGTACAGAAACCCAGCCTAAAACCCCAAACAGCAAGGAATGCAGGTGTAGAAGCACGGTGGCTAGGAAAAACTCCCTAGAAAGACAATAACCTAGGAAGAAACCTAGAGAGGAAGCAGGCTATGAGGGGTGGCCAGTCCTCTTCTGGCTGTGCCGGTTGGAGATTATAACAGAACATGGCCAGAACATGTTCAAATGTTCATAGATGACCAGCAGGGTCAAATAATAATAATCACAGTGGTTGTAGTGGGTGCAACAGGTCAGCACCTCAGGCGTAAATGTCAGTTGGCTTTTCATAGCCGATCATTCAGAGTATCTCCGCTCCTGCTGTCTCTAGAGAGTTGAAAACAGCAGGTCTGGGACACGGCAGCATGTCCGCAGGCAGAACAGTTGAAACTGGAGCAGCAGCATGACCAGGTGTACTGGGGACAGCAAGGAGTCATCAGGCCAGGTAGTCCTGAGGCATGGGCCTAGGGCTCAGGTCCTCTGAGAGAAAGAGAGAGAGAATTAGAGAGAGCATACTTAAATTCACACAGGACACCGGATAAAACAGGAGAAATACTCCATATATAACAGACTGACCCCAGCCCCCCGACACAAACTATTGCTGGAAGCTGAGAAAGGAGGGGTCGGAAGACACTGTGGCCCCGTCCGACGATACCCCTGGACAGGGCCAAACAGGCAGGATATACAGTTGAAGTCGGAAGTTTACATACACTGAGGTTGGAGTCATTAAAATTTGTTTTTCAACCACTCCACAAATTTCTTGTTAACAAACTATGGTTTTGGCAAGTTGGTTAGGACATCTACTTTGTGCATGACACAAGTAATTTTTCCAACAATTGTTTATAGACAGATTATTTCACTTATAATTCACTGTATCACAATTCCAGTGGGTCAGAAGTTTACATACACTAAGTTGACTGTGTCTTTCAACAGCTTGGAAAATTCAAGAAAATGTCATGGCTTTAGAAGCTTCTGATTGACATCATTTGAGTCAATTGGAGGCAATTGAGGCTAATTGACATCATTTGAGTCAATTGGAGGTGTACTTGTGGATGTATTTCAAGGCCTACCTTCAAACTCAATGCCTCTTTTCTTGACATCATGGGAAAATCTAAAGAAATCAGCCAAGACCTCAGAAAAAAATTGTAGACCTCCACAAGCCTGGTTCATCCTTGGGAGCAATTTCCAAACACCTGAAGGTACCATGTTCATCTGTACAAACAATAGTACGCAAGTATAAACACCATGGGACCACGCAGCCGTCATACCACTCAGGAAGGAGACACGTTCTGTCTCCTAGAGATGAATGTACTTTGGTGCGAAAAGTGCAAATCAATCCCAGAACAACATCAAAGGACCTTGTGAAGATGCTGGAGGAAACAGGTACAAAAGTATCTATATCCACAGTAAAACGAGTCCTATATCGACAAAACCTGAAAGGCTGCTCAGCAAGGAAGAAGCCACTGCTCCAAACCCGCTATAAAAAAGCCTATACTACAGTTTGCAACTGCACATTGGGACAAAGATTGTACTTTTCGGAAAAATTTCCTTTGGTCTGATGAAACAAAAATAGAACTGTTTGGCCATAATGACCATCATTATGTTTGGAGGAAAAAGGGGGAGGCTTGCAAGCCGAAGAACACCATCCCAACTGTGAAGCACGGGGGTGGCAGCATCATGTTGTGGGGGTGCTTTGCTGCAGGAGGGACTGGTGCACTTCACAAAGTAGATGGCATTATGAGGGAGGAAAATTATGTCGATATATTGAAGCAACATCTCAAGACATCAGTCAGGAAGTTAAAGCTTGGTTGCAAATGGGTTTTCCAAATGGACAATGACCACAAGCATACTTCCAAAGTTGTGGCAAAATGGCTTAAGGACAACAAAGTCAAGGTATTGGAGTGGCCATCACAAAGCCCTGACCTCAATCCTATAGAAATTCTGTGGTTAGAACTGAAAAAGTGTGTGCGAGCAAGGAGGCCTACAAACCTGACTCAGTTACACCAGCTCTGTCGGGAGGAATGGGACAAAATTCACCCAACTTATTGTGGGAAGCTTGTGGAAGGCTACCCGAAACATTTTACCCAAGTTAAACAATTTAAAGGCAATGCTACCAAATACTAATTGAGTGTATGTAAACTTCTGACCCATTGGGAATGTGATGAAATAAATAAAAGCTGAAATAAATAATTCTCTCTACTATTATTCTGACATTTCACATTCTTAAAATAAAGTTGTGATCCTAACTGACCTAAGACAGGGAATTTTTATGAGGATTAAATGTCAGGAATTGTGAAAAACTGAGTTTAAATGTATTTGGCTAAAGTGTATGTAAACTTAAGACTTCAACTGTATGTACTGTATAGTCATAACACAGGGATTTTTAAGCTATGCAAATATACTTGATGGAAAGATAGGTCAGATGAAGTGCGGTCTCCCATACACAAATCCCAAGAGGAGCAGGAACTCTAGAAGAATATGAAATGTCTTATCATCATTCCGCTGGCAGCCAGTCAACCTCTAGACCAGTATCTACCTGCCTGAGGGCACGCCTAATTGCACAGATTATGTCACAGGGAGTGTGGCCTTTGGTGACACCGGAATGCCTTGTTTCCCCTTAGTGAGAGAAATTAGTCTGTGAGGGCTAGGACAAGACAGGGATATTAATGACACACTGCTCCGCTGCTGGCTGGCTCCAAATGTTGCTCACTCTGCTGTCGCTCCACTCCCACCAATGTTCCTTCTGTTATCGAGGTGTCTAACACGGGCCCCCTGGGATGTGGTGACAGCTCGAGAGATAACTCAGACCCCTCCCCAAAGATATTCCCTGGTTGTAGATGCAAACAGCCTATCTGCTGGAGATTAGGTGAACGTGTTATTTTGGAATAAGTGCATTTGAAGGACTAAAAGAATGTCCTCCTGTTTATGGGAGGTTTAATTTTACTCAACATTAGAGTAGATATTTTCAGGGGAGATCCTTCATATAAGAGGTTGATGAGACTACCATTCTTACATACTTCTTCATATCATGCCATACAGATGTAGGATCTTCATTTGTGGAAGGCTACCTGAAACGTTTGACCCAAGTTAAACAATTTAAAGGCAATGCTACCAAATACTAATTGAGTGTATGTAAACTTCTGACCCACTGGGAATGTGATGAAAGAAATAAAATATGAAATAAATCATTCTCTCTGCTATTATCCTGACATTTCACATTCTTAAAATAAAGTGGTGATCCTAAATGTGACAGTGAATTTTTACTAGGATTAAATATCAGGAATTGTGAAAAACTGAGTTTAAATGTATTTGGCTGAGGTGTATGTAAACTTCCAACTTCAACTGTAACCCCACCCACTTTGCCAAAGCACAGCCTCCATAGTAGAGGGATATCTTCAACCACCAACATGTAAGGCTAATTTCTACGCCAAACTTAGTGATGTAAAAAAACACATGACAACTCAAAAACATACTCAAAAGGCAAAGCCTTATAACAGTTCCACCCAAAACAAGCTGCCATTTATGGTTAAAAAAAATTACTCTGCAAAAAAGGCTGAGGCCACCATGGCATTAACTATCCCTGTTCCATGCTGGCATGTGATCACATTGGAGAAGCATGTAGAGATGCTTTCTCAGACTCCACTGCTGCTACCCACTTCAAAGTGCACAAAAAATGATTAATGGTGTTCTAGCACCATACTTTCTGAAAAAGTTGGTAGCAGATGTGGGTGACCAGCGTTTCAGCCTCCTCGATGAGTCCACGGATGTAAGTGTTTCTAAGTACCTGGGGGTTGTGATAAGATACTTTAGTGACACCAAGCAGACAATTGTATCAACATTTCTGGGGCTTGTTGAGTTGGAGGGTGGAGATGCCAAATCTATATAGCCCGTGCTGTTGTGGCTTTCCTCGAAGTGTTGTCTTAAAAAAGAGAAACTCCTGGGGATAGGGACTGACAATGCCTCTGTTATGACGGGGATTAACAATGGGGTCCATAAAGTGCTGAAGGAGGAGTATGGCCTCAAATATCTGGTTCTATTTCGTTGTGTGTGCCACTCTCTGCAGCTTGCTCATTTGTAGTTCTAAACATATTTAGGGTGTTTTTTTACTCACTTTTTGTCTCTCCTACGACATTATTCCTCTCTCCTACAGCGTCCGTCACAATTACATGCACATGGCCAATTATGCAAATTAGGGGGTGACGTCATTTAGCGACTTCTAGCGACTTTTAGGACAGCTAATAGCTACTTTCCTTACTGAGGAGTTGGCAACACTGGCGCTCTAGCCAACAGCTTGCAGATACAGTGCAGGTAGGCTCTGTGGGTAGGTTCGTCTATAGTACATGATGAGATTATTATGGATAAGTGCGAGAATAATCATCATGTCACCAGAATAAGACCATCAACATTTATTGCAAAGGAGCATCAAGCTCATACCGTGCACTTTCACCACCCTGTGAAGTTCATCATCATTTATTTAATCTGTAGCCTAATAAACTGCTGGGAAGAGCACACGCCATGTCGACATTTATAAAATGTACAGAAACTTCCTGTTTCCATCACAGCTGTTGGGATTTTTTTTTATACGGTATGACTACTTGCATAAAAACTGTGGATGGAAACATGGTTTGTGATATACACAAAATGATCGCTTCCCTCAACAAGGATTGATCAACTTCACGTTTTTCAGCTTCGACCCATCAGTCTAGACTCTAGTCCATTACCCTCTCAGTCTACAAAGGCTGCATTTAGACAGGCAGCCCAATTTTATATTTTTTTCCACTAATTGGTCTTTTGACCAATCACAATAGATCTTTTTGACATCAGATATTTTTCAGAGCTTTTTCAAAGACCAATTAGTGAAAAATATATCAGAAATGGGCTGCCTGTCTAAATGCAGCCAGACATCACCTCTGCCTGCACTTTTGTGATTATTCTAAATGTTCACAAAGAGAGGTGTCAGAAACATTGCAATTAAAAACATCAGTTTACTTAGCAGGGACAGCTCGTGCAAACACTATCCTCCCCCTCTAATTTCCTCTTTGATAAGCTTCACATGGCTGTGGCATGAGCCTGTTGTCTGTCAGAGCTGTGGAGGAGAGCACAGCTGCATGCTTATAGCGCCTTTTGTCGTAAAGACGTTCAGGCTGCTGACGGCAGGGTAGGAGGTGCCAGCTTGTCAGACAGTGTGGTTGGGTCTCTGTGATGTTATGGAATGACACACGGGCAGTCAGCCATACAGCGGGGGGCTATTTTGTCAGGGAAAGGTCTGATGTACTCAACAAACAACAACCATTTACAGATACATTTTTCCTCCAGCTAGTATCCATGGATATGAAGTGTGTCACCACTTCTGAATTCAACCTATTCAGTTTTATTGAACAGTGGCGTGCTAGTTTTGTCACAAAATTGGGCTAATGTTAATTAATTGCAAAATGTTGCATATGGTTGCATGCAGTACTGAGTAACATTGCACAGTGTTGAAAGATTAAATCAAGCCCTGGGTATACTGTAAGTAAGTAGAACATTTTGATTAAGCAGATAAGAAAGTAGCAGCTGCCAGTAACATGGATTTACTTTAGGAGTAATTCTTAAGCAACCCCACACATCCTGATGATGATCCCTCCCTGAGCACCTGCTGTGCTGTTCAGCACAGTGCAGCCTCCGCTTATTATGGGATGTGAAGGGGAGCACCATCAAAGCAGTGCAGAGGCTGGCAGATTAAAACTATAGCCATTTCACTGCTTCTGAAATGGGCAAAGGAAGAGCAGATAAAGCAGCAGGGCCTGAACATAATGCTCTTACTGTAGTGAGATTAGATCTATTTCACAGGATGGCTCCCACACCACTCAGGGTTACCCTCCGGTGATCATCCTTACAGGCCCTTCAGACTGCTACTTTTTAATGGACTATACGTCAAGGTGGTCATATTGGGTTATATATAGATTGAAGACATTGATTTTCTTTATGGCTCAATGAAACTAAAGTGAAGTCCTCTTCAGGAGAACGGTTATAGAGGACCTCTGGATGCAGTAAAGGCCCATCAAAGTGATATCCAGTAACTGTGGGACTATAGCAGCCCTATCAGGGGATTGGAACCATTATCAAGCATCATCATCATATCTACATCTCAGCATCAAATTAGTATTATCTAAATCTGATTATCAGTCCCTCCAGCAATTTTTGGGCAAGTTGTGTATAGTAGCTTAATGGATTCAGCAGATGATTTGATGCTAAAGCTGAGCTGGGTTTTGCTGAACTGACAGAGATAACGCTCATTAGCCGTGCTCTCACGTTGTAACAGTGATTGACTAGGTGAATGACTGGGTACAACATCAATCCCTCCAATCCCAATGAAAAGGTAAACAGTCACAGGCCTGTCTATGGCTCAGCTCATCCCCAGAGACTATGACTTTGCTAATTACTTAGGTGTTGTTCACACGCTGAATTAATCAGATCTTATGAAGGAATTCGTGATAGGAAGGAAGCACTTCAGGATAGTTCCGTTTCAGCTCTCGAAACAATTGGTTTCATCTCATGAGTGTTTGGAGGTTTGTTTTTGTTATTTTATCTCCTCCCTCTGTGTCTATGCTCCCATGGCAGAGTGCATTTTCATTGATATGCTGACATCAAGGTAAATCTGTCAAGCTTTAGAACAAGGAACACTTGACTTGGCCTACCAGCAGACCCTGAGGACATGGCAACACACCACTGAGGTAGACTGGTAAGATTGTACTTTGTATTATTAGAACACCGCATATTGCATTTCTGAAACCTCTCCATGAATCTGCTCACTGAAATATTGACATCCCAATATTGTGTGCCCTTCTGGAGGATTTTAGTTCAATATGACTGAATCCATGAAATTGAAAATGAAGTTTTGAAAAAGGTTTGACACCTGTAATTAAAAATTATTTTTCACAAAGCAATTACATTGGTAGTTCTAGCTTACACTGTAGTGGGTGATATGCAGTTATTCAGCCATGGTTCTGACTTGGTGGAAATAGCTCTGGGCTACCTCTTAAATAAGTAAGTTCAGGAATTGATCTAATTTATCCAGTGAAAAGTAGAGCAGGATCCTCATTATCCCACAAAAGTTATACAATACATCTTTTCAGCTGCAGTCATAGCCAGACTACAAAAGTTTTCAGTCATTTGAGAATAGAATAGAATAATAGTTCTTAGGAAACTTCCTTTCCAATCTGACAATTCACCAAGTATCAGCATCATATGAGACAAAGACTGGCAAATTGACACTGTACAATTACCTATTTTAAATTCACCACGTCTGATATGGGCTCAGGCTTGGGTTTGGGCAAAATATTGGGCTAGAGAGCAGTGGCGGATGCTGGAAGGGGCTATAATACGATGGGCTCATTGTAATGGCTGGAATTGAATAATTGGAACGGTATCAAACACATTGAAACCACATGCTTGACTCCGTACCATTGATTCCATTCCAGTCATTACAATGAGCCCATCCTCCTAAAGCTCCTCCCACCAGTCTCCATTGCTAGAGAGTATGTATGCTGTGTTTTCATCCTTTTACTCAGTTTGATTAAATGTTCGCTCCATGTACAGTATAGAAATGTGTTGGTGGACCTTTCATACAAGGGCTGCTATTTGAGTTCCTCTCCTTGAAATATCTTGTGTGCATCTGACATGAGTGTAAAGCTTGATTTTCCCCTGAAGGTCCTTTGGCCACTCAAATGAAGTGGGATGAATCGCTCATTCATTCTGCTCTGAATGGAAGTATTGGAAAAAGCAGTAGTTCTAAGTCTGTATCTCTATGATATAGAAGGAATAGCATCACATAACGCTGGAATGTTTTTATTGATAAATTACAGTTTTTTGCTCTTTGGTATTATAGTCTGAAGAGAATTGATTCAGAGCGAAAGCAACAGAAGGCCTTGATAAAGGTGTGTAATTTACCAGGAAGAGTTGATTGTCTCTAACCACTGCCTGTCATGGTCGATAACACTGATGTGGAAATACTAAAAGGACTGAACTGTCAGTGTTACTAATACCAACATATGCATCAGGTGTTTGTTTGACAGGCACATGTATAGACATGCTTTGGTCCAATCTGTTGATCATAGTCCCAAAATTCATTTTCATCTGGATCTGGGTATTGAATACAGCTAGATTCAGTACAGATTCAGTACAGCTAGACATATTATTAATATATTGAATACTCCATTTATAGCCAAAAAGGTCATTCCAAGCCGGTGAGGATTTGACATAGTACGGAGACTGTCAGTCACTGTGGTCATTGTGATGTTGTGCATTGGCAGCCGAGGCTCTCCTTGAGGAGTGGCTGTGATGGATCTGACAGCTGCCTCAGCCATGGGGACTGATGTCTTCATCTGCTCCCAACAGGGCCGCAGATATATAGTACTACAGTCTACACTGCGATCTCCAATAACATTACTGCCTGCCCATTGCCTTTGCCACAACCCAGAGAATAAATGTAGCCGACAAAATGTGCGCCTTACATAGTTGAGTCAGTAAGAAAGTTTAATGCTGGTATACAAAAATCAAGTATTTAGATTTTAATATTAGAGCTGCTTCTGCGACTTTCCTATTGCTTTTTCCACATAAATGTTTATTCAGACCAATCTATTGACTTACCATACAATTAATATCAGGCTGACAGACACTCCCTTAATGCAGCATGTGGCTATTGAACATGTCTCATAGCTAGGGGAATACTTTTTTTGTTCTTCTTTGCAATGTTGACTTTGAAAACCTGTCACAAAAATATAGTATGTCTGTCTCAGGGGCACTATATGGGGCATCAGCGCTCCAGTCTAGATACTGTATATTGTTCCTCTATAAACACACACATTGATTACAGTACTATACTGCAAATAAGTTGTTGTTATACAACAGGTTGGGTTGAGATATAGTGCAATGATTGACAGTGTCGACAGCTGTGTAACCAAATGGAAGATTATGCAAGGGCCGTGGATGCAACTGTTGTTGCTCTTAAGTCCCAGTCAGTCTGACCAGAATAAATGATCTAAATGCCCACTCCACATGGCAGATAGACACAGAGAGAAACAGAGCAGGGAAATCGCTGTCCAATTTTCTGTGTATAAACACCACCATCTGTCTGGTCCAAAGAATCTGCTATGTGCATAGTGTAAATCCATGGAAAGACAAGATAAAGGAGGTAACAGATAGAATGTTGTCATCAAATGACCTGCTTTAAGGAATAGGCTACTGTCAATGGGGCACATAGCAATTTTGTCATTAGATGGCAAAGAGGATTTCTAGTGGCATCGAAACCCTTTTCATGCGAATGTTTCCGCCAATTATCCATCATGATAGTCCTTGTTGGTTGTTGTTTGTTATTGCTGTTTTGGTTTGGTGTTTAATGTCTCTCCCATCATGTGTGACACCACCCACTGTGTTCACTTACCGTGCCCCCTGGACATGCTGAGTGGTGTTGCTTTGATTAATATATTATAAATAGGAATAATGAATCTGGATGCGTGAATCAAATCAACCATGTGAATTTTGTGTTTTATTCCTTTTCAGTTCTTCCTCTTCACAGAAAATGGAACAATTGATGCGACTGAGGAGTAAGTTGGCAGCATCAGCTTGACCTTGTAGTGCCATCTAGTGTTCATGCATATTGGCCTACCGATATATACAGTAGGATCCACAATGTGTGATGTGATCATATGGCTCTCTCTCAAAACCTTTATGGTGACAGTCGGTTGTAAGAACTGAAGGTAAACTGAGACAACAATGTACAGATTTATGCACGGAAAAATGACTAATCTGGTATCCAGCCTTCCAGTTAACAGGTAAACTCCATGTAGCTGGAGTTATGTCCATGTCCACCTGCTCTTTTGTCATCGTTTCTCTTTGTCTACTTGTCACATTCTGTGGAGTGGTCATCATCCTGATTATGATTGATGAATCAGTGACTGTTGATCTGTGCCATCTGTGGTTTGCCGGGCATGGGCACACTCTACATGAGTGCTCTTGTTGGGACTGTAGGCGGCAAAACTTTTATTTCAATAACCATCCGTTCCTCATCAGGGAAGTGCCTGGAGGGAGGAAGGCATTATCCAGTGTTTCTTTGTATTGTGCCATGGAATGACTGTTTAAAAGAACAATGAGTATGAGTGGGTGGCCTGTGACCACGTTACTTTCTGTGTTTATGTGCCACCCTCCTCCCCCAAAGTCATTCAGTATTGGATGTGAAAACAGCTACTTGACGTAAGATTGTCTCCTAAAAGTTATGTAAAGGTGAAAGTAATATTGTTAATTCATTTGTAAGAACAGAGAAGTAGTTACTTGAGTTGTCACGCTAATGCCTTTCTAAATCAGGCTTACTTAACCCATTACTTTCATTCTCAATGGCAATTCATGGGAGTTACATGAACAACTGTCCTTGGTTCAACATGATATTAAACAACCTATCTGCTGGAGATTAGGTGAATGTGTTATTTAGACATAGGTGCACCATGACTGAGACTGTGTGTATGTGTAGAATGGAGTTTGCTGACCTGTCTGTGACAGGCTGAAAATAAGGAGAACGTGGTCTGTGCCCTGTGACCCCTCTGAATATGAGCAGCAAAATCCTAGCTTCATACAATTGATCTGTGGTGCTGTTGCTCATACAATAGGGTCACTAAGAATAAAAGCCTGCCAGCAGAAGTCCAATAACACAGATATCACAGGTCTCATCTGCACTCTGCTCACCAATGTGAAGATCACAGTGGAAATACCAGATGTCAGAGGTTCATATCATCATCTAGTTTGTTGAACTTAGTAAAAAGGTGGTGGTTGACTAGGGGTGGACTGAATTTGAACCAGTACATTTACAGTTGAAGTCAGAAGTTGTGCCACACCTGATTACATACACTGAGGTTGGAGTCATTAAAACTCGTTTTTCAACCACGCCATAAATTTCTTGTTAACAAACTATAGTTTTGGCAAGTCGGTTAGGACATCTACCTTGTTCATGACACAAGTAATTTTTCCAACAATTGTTAACAGACAGATTATTTCACTTATAATTCACTGTATCACAATTCCAGTGGGTCAGAAGTTTACATACACTAAGTTGACTGTGCCTTTCAACAGCTTGGAAAATTACAGAAAATGATGTCATGGCTTTAGAAGCTTCTGATAGACTAATTGACATAATTTGAGTCAATTGGAGGTGTACCTGTGGATTTCTTTCAAGGCCTACCTTCAAACTCAGTGCCTCTTTGCTTGACATCGTGGGAAAATCAAAAGAAATCAGCCAGGACCTCAGAGAAAAAATTGTAGACCTCCACAAGTCTGATTCATCCTTGGGAGCAATTTCCAAACACTTGAAGGTACCACGTTCATCTGTACAAACAATAGTACGCAAGTATAAACACCATGGGACCTCGCAGCTGTCATACCGCTCAGGAAGGAGATGCGTTCTGTCTCCTAGAGATGAACGTATTTTGGTGCGAAAAGTGCAAATCAATCCCAGAACAACAGCAAAGGACCTTGTGAAGATGCTGGAGGAAACAGGTACAAAAGTATCTATATCCACAGTAAAACGAGTCCTATATCGACATAACCTAAAAGGCCGCTCAGAAAGGAAGAAGCCACTGTTTCAAAACTGCCATAAAAAAAGCCAGACTACGGTTTGCAACTGCACATGGGGACAAAGATCGTACTTTTTGGAAAAATGTCTTCTGGTCTGATGAAACAAAAATGTAACTGTTTGGCCATAATGACCATCGTTATGTTTGGAGGAAAAAGGGGGAGGCTTGCAAGCCGAAGAACACCATCCCAACCGTGAAGCATGGGGGTGGCAGCATCATGTTGTGGGGGTGCTTTGCTGCAGGAGGGACTGGTGCATTTCACAAAATAGATGGCAACATGAGGCAGGAAAATTATGTGGATATATTGAAGCAACATCTCAAGATATCAGTCAGGAAGTTAATGCTTGGTCGCAAATGGGTCTTCCAAATGGACAATGACACCAAGCATACTTCCAAAGATGTGACAAAATGGCTTAAGGACAACAAAGTCAAGGAATTGGAGTGGCCATCACAAAGCCCTGACCTCAATTCTATAGAAAATTTGTGGGCAGAACTGAAAAAGCGTGTGCGAGCAAGGAGGCCTACACACCTGACTCAGTTACACCAACTCTGTCAGGAGGAATGGGCCAAAATGCACCCAACTTATTGTGGGAAGCTTGTGGAAGGCTCCCGAAATGTTTGAACCAAGTTAAGCAATTTAAAGGCAATGTTACCAAATACTAATTGAATGTATGTAAACTTCTTCTGACCATTCTCTCTACTATTATTCTGACATTTCACATTCTTAAAATAAAGTGGTTATGCTAAATGACCTAAGACAGTGAATTTTTACGAGGATTAAATGTCAGGAATTGTGAAAAACGGAGTTTAAATGTATTTGGCTAAAGTGTATGTAAACTTCCGACTTCAACTGTATGTACTGTATAGTCATAACACAGGGATTTTTAAGCTATGAAAATATACTTGATGGAAAGATAGGTCAGATGAAGTGCGGTCTCCCATACTCAAATCCCAAGAGGAGCAGGACCTTGTGACGACCCTCCCACTCTGTCTGCCGAATTCTTACTCTTTGCTCTTGTTTTCCTTAATAAGATGTCGGTGGGCGGAGCCGGGAGAGTCGTCAGCGAAATGGGACACACCTGGGCTTGGGTGTGTCCCAGGGAGAAATGCACCTCTTCCCCATTCATTGAGGAGACTCTCTCCATGCAGACACTGATAGATTTTGGTTGTGGCATTTTTGTGTTTGTTTGTTTGTTTGTTTGTTTGTTTGTTTGTTTGTTTGTTTGTTTTGTTTGCTTGCTTGCTTGCTTTGGCACTTTTCAACACCCCCATTATCACATTTATGCATGCAAACACTCCCTAACACTACTGATTACACACACCATTGTTAATTGTATTTAGTTTACTTTATTTAATAAATATATTTTGTTATTCCTTGGCTCCACGTTGTCTCCCTTTTGTTGTGAACTTCGAGCTGGTTCGTGACAAACTCTAGAAGAATATGAAATGTCTTATGATTCCGCTGGCAGCCAGTCAACCTCTAGACCAGTATCTACCTGCCTGAGGGCACGCCTAATTGCACAGATTATGTCACAGGGAGTGTGGCCTTTGGTGACACCGGAATGCCTTGTTTCCCCCTAGTGAGAGCAATTAGTCTGTGAGGGCTAGGACAAGACAGGGATATTAATGACACACTGCTCCGCTGCTGGCTGGCTCCAAATGTTGCTCACTCTGCTGTCGCTCCACTCCCACCAATGTTCCTTCTGTTATCGAGGTGTCTAACACGGGGCCCCCTGGGATGTGGCTACAGCTCGAGAGATAACTCAGACCCCTCCCCAAAGATATTCCCTGGTTGTAGATGCAAACAGCCTATCTGCTGGAGATTAGGTGAACGTGTTATTTTGGAATAAGTGCATTTGAAGGATTGAAAGAATGTCCTCCAGTTTATGGGAGGCTTAATTTTACTCAACATTAGAGTAGATATTTTCAGGGGAGATCTTTCATACAAGAGGTTGACGAGACTGACCCATGTTTCTGTTATTGGTTGATATTCTGTATGTATGGTTTGGCACTGCCATGCACTGCCATTCTTACACACTTCTTCATATCATTCCATACAGATGTAGGATCTTAATTTGATCACTTTTGTTGGTGAGAATTTTCCTGTACAGCAGGAAATGCAAACTTGTGGTGTATTCAAGGTTTAAAAAGGTTTCTAAAGTTTGTAATTCCCACTTTAAAATGTCAGACTTGATTTGCCCTAATTGAAAATGTATCAACCCCTACAAAAAATACAATTAATTGTAAACCACATAATTCACATTTCCTTTTGCTGCAGGATTATTTTCCCGCTGTAGCAAACTAGCTAAAATTAAGATCCTACATCTGTACACATATTGAACAGTGCAATGATGACCCAAGAAGGACCTCTGTGAACAAAGCAAAATAAATCCAAAAGTTCAAGGTGTTTGGTCTTTAGTTTAGACACAGGTGCCAAAGGGTATTAACTTACTGCCATCTTGTGTAGCATGTGAAGATCATGATTTTTTTAGCATTGAAGCAGGGAAGCAAACCAGGGTCACTGGCGTGGAAGGCAAACACCCTACACATTGTGCCAATAGGGTTAACACACTTGATGGGAATTGTAACTTGGCTCAAATAACATGGATTGCTACACTGCCTCCTTTCGAACAGGAAGACACTACCCGGTGCTTCAACTTTCTTTCAAACCCCTTCGCACGTCTGCCCGTGCGTTCCGATGGCCTCATGACGCCATCCCACTTCTGACACCAATGTAGTGAATGGCAGGGAAGCGAGCCTGGGTCACTGGCGTGAAAGGCAAACATTTTACACATCACGCAAATAGGTTTAACCAACTAGGTGGGAATTGTAACATGGCTCATATAGCAAGTATTGCTACAATATATTTATAGGATGAAATGCATGATATAAGTGGAAGTATTTAGTGTTTTCTTGAAAATTACATTACGTTTTATGAATTCCTATTCAGGTTACTACATTATCAGGTGTTATTAATTCAAACTCAGAGCAATGTTTGCCTGGTGTTGTCTACATTGGTGATGAGATGACAGTAATGCATGACATCCCTGTGTATGCTATCAGGCAGGCCTGATAAAAACTCTGCTACACTCCTGTCAGTGTCCCCCTTAACCAGCATGTCAATGTTGTACATGTAGCCTCCCACTGCCTCCTTATCACTGGATGCAGAGAAACATACTACACTGAACAAAAATATAAACACATGTAAAGTGTTGTTCCCATAGGCCGTCATTGTAAATAAGAATTTGTTCTTAACTGACTTGCCTAGTTAAATAAAGATTCAATAAAAAAAATATACATTTTTTTTCATGAGCTGAAATAAAAAATCCCATACATTTTCCATAAAGCACAAAAATGTTGGGCACAAATTTGTTTACATCCCTGTTAGTGAGCATTTCTCCTTTGCCAAGGTAATCCATGTGCAGTTTTGTCATACAACACAATGCCACAGATTTGAGTTAGCTTGCAATTAGCATGCTGACTACAGGAACGTCCACCAGAGCTGTTGCTAGAGAATATTAATGTTCATTTATCTAACATAAGCCTCCAATGTCGTTTTAGAGAATTTGGCAATACGTCCAACCGGCTTCACAACCGAAGACCACATGTAACCACGCCAGCCCAGGACCTCCACATCCGGCTTCTTCACCTGCAGGATCGTCTGAGATCAGCCACCCGGACAGCTGATGAAACTGTGAGTTTGCACAGAATTTCTGCACAAACTGTCAGAAACCGTATCAGGGAAGTTCATCTGCGTGGTTGTCGTCCTTACCATTGCCGTGCCATTCATCCGCAGCAATCACCTCATGTTTCAGCATAATAATGGAAAGCCCAATTTCACAAGGATCTATACACAATTCCTGGAAACTGAAAATGTCCCTGTTCTTCCATGGCCTGTATACTCACCAGACATGTCACCCATTGAGCCTGTTTGGGTTGCTCTGGATCGATGTATACGACAGCTGGTTCCAGTTTCCGGCAATATCCAGCAACTTCGCACAGCCATTGAAGAGGAGTGGGACAACATTCCACAGGCCACAAACAACAGCCTGATTAAGTGTATGCAAAGGATTTCTGAACAACACCCCTACCTTTATTTTTGTAAATTTTTAAAGGTATCTGTGACCAACAGATGCATACTGTATGTATTCCCAGTCATGTGAAATCCATGGATTGGGGACTAATGAATGTATTTCCATTGACTGATTTCCTTAAATGAACTGTAACTCAGTAAAATCTTAGAAATTGTTGCATGTTGTGTTTATATTTTTGTTCAGTGTACATAGACATCACTTCAGTGGTCGAGGTTGGAAGTGGAACCTACTCAAAAACAACACTACTGACAAAGGCAGTATGCAGGATGGAATTGCATTGATCATTAGCCAAATCCAATGACATTTCAAAGGAGCAATAAAACTGATTTGATATGTGAGTAATGTAAAATACTTGATCTAACTCTTCCATGGACATGCTAAATGACGAGGTCTCATGATCATCTAAAGGTCACCTGTGATTGGTTACAATTCTACAATGTTGCCTTTCATTGGTTACTTGTCTAAAAGTCAATACATGTTCATTGAAAGGTGACACCGGGATGTAATCATTGGTTCTTTCCGCATGTCTGCTGATGTAACGATATGCCGGTTGCAAAGGGGAAACTGGCTTGTCCTACGAAATTTAGGCTTATGCATTGCTAAGGCAGTCCACATTGGATACACGAACCGTCATTCTGTTTTATAAACTCTACAGCATACGATTCAACGTTGGATAATCAAAGTGTAACTTAGGGACGTAGCTAGCTAGGCAAATAGTGTTAAAGCAGATAATGGGCGAGGAAATGAACGATAACATGATCAACACAAATGGTGCTGCTAACAGCATGGGGGATGTGAATCACACCGCAGAAAAGACAGCAGATAGCGATGTGAAATACTACACATTGGAAGAAATAAAAGCTCATAATATGAGCAAGGACGCATGGCTTATCATCCACGATAAAGTGTATAACATCACCAGTTTCTTGGAGGAGGTAAGATCAAAATACCACCCGTGCTAACGTTAGCTGACTAGCATTAGCTACGACATTGGTCTCCGTTGCCTGGTTTCAAATTAATTTAGGTTCTGCGCCAACCAAACGTCTAGCTAGATAGACAACTAACTATCTACGTAACAATGCACATATGTGAAGGTCTGGGTCTTTCTAGCTAGCTACCATATCCGAACGTTATTTATCTAATGCTCAGTCAACACAGGCTGAGGGAGGCAGCTTGCCAGCATTAGCATTTGCTATTTTGGCTAGTGTGTGCTTTGCCAGTTTAACTAGCTAGTTAATGTGGCTAACTTAACTGTGTATGCTATCTGTGTCTACCTGCATATTCCCAATAATATTAACAGAGATGGTGTAATGTTGCACCTGGACTGGAGATGCATTATTATGGAACGTACCTAGCGTAACGTTAGCTAGCTAACGTAACTAGTTTGCTAGCCTAATTGGCCAAAAATAGGGCGGGTTACAAGAGGTCAGTCGCCTAAAGTTGCGCAACCCACCATCTATTAAAGGTGTAATGGGAAAATAAGTCGAAATACAATGCCAATGGCACAGCATGACCACAATGAAAGTAGCATGGGGTACCAGTCTGTTTAGCTATCGTTCCACTCCATGTCATGCTAAACCATTTTTGCTAATGGTACAGGTTCTGGATTTCAGGTTAAGATTAAAAGGGTTAGTTACAAGTATCTTTGGCATGACCTCTTTCATGTGTTATTATCAAGGCTGTATTTGTGAAGTAACAACACACGGTAATATTTGTTTACCTTCAAAGAGTGAGCCTGCCAACAAAAAAGTTGACATTGGAGCTTTAACCATTTTTAATGAAGCAATCTATCCCTATAATATGCCAATCCATAATAATTTCAGGATATCAGATAATTAAGAGTTCAGAGCTTTATTTAACACATTTATCATATTGACATTTAGGTCGACATAAGCCAGCCATCCATGTCATGTAGGACATCATATTGTAATTGTGTAGTCTGTGATTACATTCAAATCAAATCTACATTTATTTGTCACATACACATGGTTAGCAGATGTTAATGCGAGTGTAGCGAAATGCTTGTGCTTCTAGTTCCGACCATGCAGTAACTGTCGGTAGTGACAGATCATAATGAAATTAAGTCTACCACTTGTTTCTGTGTTTTCAGCATCCAGGAGGAGAGGAGGTTCTGGTGGAGCAGGCAGGTGCAGATGCCACAGAGAGCTTTGAGGATGTTGGTCACTCTACAGATGCCAGAGAGATGCTTATCCAGTACTACATTGGGGAGCTCCATATGGTACAGAGATTGCTTTCTCTCAACTGTTGAACTCTCAATCATTGCAAATTCATTAATCGAAACATAATTTTCCTTTAATGATGGAACAAAAAAATTATCTGTGGCATGATTTATTCTGATCGTACAAGTGTGTAAATGATTATTTCACCCTGTCTTTTAGGATGACCGGAAGAAGGATGGCGCAAAGGTAAAGTATTCAAGTAAATGTTCTGTAAAAATGTTTTATAATAATGTAACACCTATTTTACTAATGCTAACTCTTGAACTTTGTTTTATCAACAACAACAAAAATTCTCCCACAGGAAGAATTCATTACAACTTCAGGAGATGGCTCGAGGTCAGTCATAAGCGATAAGAATTTGATTATTCCATTTGCATTGACTAAGTATTCTGTCTCCTAATCATTCTTCACTGAGCTGTTTTTGTTCCCTGGCTGAATGTCTAAGTGCTCTTTCCTTCTTTCTCTAGCTCGTGGACCACATGGTTGATACCTGCCATAGCTGCAGTTGTTGTGGGTATCATGTATCGATACTACATGCTGGAGCGCAAGTCTTCCTGAGCCCTGACGCTGTCGTCGCATCTCATTCTTTCTGTCTGGAGGCCTTGACATGTTTGACCAAACCCCCCCTTGCATTGAACGTACACAACTTTTCAGAGGTGCGTCCCACTCAACTCACACAGTGCCCTCACCTTGAAGGAAAGGGAGGGAAAGGATAAAACAATCCCCTTGCCCCTCGGCTTTCTTTTCTAGACCTCATCCAACAGGCTGTGGGGCGAGATGCATCTGGAAACTTTCTGCCCTCAGTCTCTTTAAATTGTTTTCTAATCTATTCATATTGTTTACTCACTCTGCCTTTTGATACTTATTGTATGGTGTCTTTAAGTTAGTTATTCATATGCAAGTGATCTCAACTGTAATGTATATCTGCAAACTCTTGTCGCTATCTGCTTTGTGGGACTTTTACAGTGTGCTCAAAGTATTGGGACACTGATTTTTTTGTTGTTGTTTTGGCTCTACTCCAGCACTTTAAATGATACAATGAGTATGTGGTTAAAGTGCAGACTGTCAGGGTATTTTCATCCATATCGGGTGAACCGTTTAGGAAATTACAGCACTTTTGTACATAGTCCCCCCCATTTTAGGAGACCAAATGGGACAAATTCACTTATGTGTATTAAAGTTGTAAAAAGTGAAGTATTTGGTCCCATATTCATAGCACGCAATGACTATATTAAGGTTGTGATTCTACAAATTTGTTGGATGCATTTGTTTGTTTTGGTTGTGTATCAGATTGTTTTGTACCCAATAGGGATGAATGGTATATAGTGTATTATTGTGCAATTTTGGAGTCACTTTTATTGTGAATATAATGTTTCTAAACACTTCTACATTAATGTGAATGCTACCATGATTACGGATAATTCTCATTGAATCGTGAATGAGTGAGAAATACATATTTTACCCCCAAGACATGCTAACCTCTCACCATTACAATAACGGGAGGTTAGCATTTTGGGGGGCGATATATTTGTGCATATAACTTTCTCATCATTCACAATTCATTCAGGATTGTCCGTAGTCATGATAGCATCCACATTAATGGATGCTACCATGGGCACAAAATGATCTGAAGCACAACCAAAACAAACAGCAAATGCATCCAACACATTTGTCCCAATACTTTTAGTCCCCTAAAATGGGGGGGGGGGGCTATGTATAAAAAGTCTACACTTTAACCTCATAGTCCTTAGCATTTCAAAAGAACAGAGCAATTGTGACTTCGCTGTCCCAATACTTTTAGAGCTCTCTGTATTTCTTTCTGTTTGTTCAGACATGTTTAGTGGCTAACACCACCATCTCTATGTTCTAGGTCTAGGAAGGTGAAATATATTTGTGTGTAGTAGAGCATAGCAACACAGGTTATGGGGTCATATCTATAAGAAATAATGCTGTTTTCTTACACTGAGAAATCTGA
This sequence comes from Salvelinus alpinus, assembly GCF_045679555.1. Taxonomy (NCBI): domain Eukaryota; kingdom Metazoa; phylum Chordata; class Actinopteri; order Salmoniformes; family Salmonidae; genus Salvelinus; species Salvelinus alpinus. Next base: position 36,969,017 of record NC_092090.1, read on the forward strand.
TTAACATGTTTTTTAGTTTAGGTTAAGTTGCATACTCTTCGTGAGTCTTAATTCTCCTCAGACTGCTGCCTAGTATTTCATATCTGGTGAATGAATAACATAGGAAAAGCTAGAAACAAAGCATTCTTACGTATCTGTTTGCTTGAGAATAGATTGTCATGCAATTTGTCATTTCAAACTTAAAAATCATCATTGATTTGAACCAATGACTTGATTGAACAGTATGCCTCATAGTTAAAGTACATAATTTATGTTCAGCTATTCATTGCGTTGCATGCATGCATCGACTGATTGAGTAGGCCTCGTTCTCGGAATCTCTATCTTTTGCCTTACAAAGGCTCCACGCCATGTAAATTCTCTTGATGTATTGATAAGTTAAATTGATATTATTTGAAAGTGAAATTTACTTATCCCCAACTCCCCCTTTTCTAGTTACTTTTACGCTAAGCATTTATTTGGTGATACTATGCTTTACAAAACATTAAGTATGAGATGATTGGTGTGTATTATATATATTAAAACCTGGATTAATTCTATTGCATTACACACATTGTGCAGGATATATGTTTGTCTCTTCCTATGCACATCCATTAGCAATTTAAAAATGCTGCCCTATGTAGTGAGTGTTGTTGAATTCTAATGATTGGACTAAAATTGTACTCTTGAAGGCATAAAACACTTTTACATTCGTATTGTGTTTAGCTGTCTGTTAGTGTTGGTGCCACTGTGACATTTTTACGTGTAAATCTGTATCTGGGAATTGTGGATAAACAGCAGTACTTGAAAGCATATATGTGGATATTCAATTGCACTACCAATTTTAATTGGTATATGTCAACAATATATTTCATATTTCAGTTGTATGTTTCCTATAAATGTTGCTATTCACAACTTGTGGAGCACCTGAAAACAACCTGCCCAAGACATAATACTGATTTGTACATATGATAACCAACATATTCCATTTGGACACTTTCAAATTCATTATACTTCAAAGACATGTCCCATTGAAACGAAAATTCCCGTTGAGTCTGACATTACCCTTGTCATGCTAAGTAAAAGGCTCATGTGCTATCATTTTCATAAAATTATTTGAGTGACATGTTGCTATTTTATAAGCTAATTTCATTTATAAGGTTGTGAAAGCATAAGAATGGCGCTGTTAAGATCAGAGATTCATCTCCTTAGTATACACTTTCGTTCGAGGTGTACATACCTACATCTCCAAATTACAAACCAAGTAGTCTTACTTATAGGTCTTCATGCTTTCTTGAGAACCTTGATGATCTCGAAATGGAGTCAGTAAGCAGAGGTGAGCTCTGATGTTGAGCCAGTCCAGCACAGGAGGTTGGTGGCACCTTAACTGGGGGGAACAGGCTCGTAATGGCTGGAGCAGAATAAGTGCTATGGTTTCCATGTGTTTGATGCCATTCCATTTGCCCCATCCGGCCAATATTAGGAGCAGCCTTCTGTGCAGTCCGGGATGTAGTGGGCCTACCTGCGGCGACAGATGTGGTAGAGTCTTCCAACGTTCACCTTGAGAATTCTACCCGAGATGATTTTGGACCGGTAGGAGTGAGATTTTTGGAAAGTGGATTCCTCCCAGAGGAAGCGGGCGCTTCGAGTCATGCAGTTTGGGCTCAACCTGTGTGTGCTTTGCTCTCCGGAGCAGAGCGCAGCTAAAAGGGGTGATCAATGGGGTAGCATTGAGTGTAGAGGTCAATAAAATTGAAAGGGATATTCCTTGTGTTTGTGACGCCTGCCGTTATGCTGAGGAAGTGAAGAGAGTAGAGGATAGGCCAAGGGGCAGTGAGTTGACTGGGAGGCCCTCAGTGAGTTAGCCCGATGAAAGAGAACCAGAAAGGAATAGTTTTTTAGTATGGTTGAATTTCTTGCGTTTATAGCCAATTGCACTGCAATGATGGAGCAGAAATCTCAGAAGATAGATGTGGTAGTTGCAGCAGAATATTTGGGTGTGAGAGATTTTAGTGCAGAAGAGTTACAGGAAGTTATGAGAGAAGGGGTTCCATCCTCCCATACCGACGGCCTGGTGTAGGATCATTTAGGGCCAAAGTAGTGGGATGGGGTGGGGGATAAAATAAAATTGTATTTGTCACATGCGCCGAATTCAACAGGTGTAGACCTTTCAGTGAAATGCTTCCTTACAAGCCATTAACCAACAGTGTGTTAAGAAGTTTTAAGAAAAATAAGTGTTAAGTAAAAAATAGAAGTAACAAATAATTAAACAGCAGCAGTAAAATAACACTAGCGTGGTTAAGGAAGAGTGTTTTCAATACTGATGTTAACCTTTCTGGTTATAACCTTTTTCGGGCAAGACAGATCTTTCAAAGGTGGGGGAGTGGCAATCTTTACCAAGGATCACCTTCAGTGCTCGGTTGTCTCCATCAAGTCTGTCCCCAAACAATTTGATTTGCTGGTTTTAAGCATTACACTTTCAAATGGCTCTTTGTTGACTGTTGCTGGGTGCTATCGTCCTCCATCAGCACCGCAATGTACCCTACCTGCCCTAAGATCTCTCCTGGCTCCTCTGAATTTGAGTGCAGTGTATAAAGTCAGAAAATCTGCTGTCTCAGCCACTACTGGTTTGGTAAAAAGAATGCCCCTCTCCCCACAGGTGTGATTACTACCTCTGAGGGTTTAGAGCTTGAGGTAGTCACCTCATACAAGTACTTGGGAGTATGGCTAGACGGTACACTGTCCTTCTCTCAGCGCATATCAACGCTGCAGGCTAAAGCTACATGTAGGCTTGGTTTCCTCTATTGTAATCGCTCCTCTTTCACCACAGCTGCCAAACTAACCCTGATTCAGATGACCATCCTACCCATGCTAGATTACGAAGACATAATTTATAGATCAGCAGGTAAGGGTGCTCTTGAGCGGCTAGATGTGCTTTACAATTCGGCCATCAGATTTGCCACCAATGCTCCTTATGGGACACATCCCTGCACTCTATACTCCTCCGTAAACTAGTCATCTCTGTATACTCGTCGCAATACCCACTGGTTGGTGCTTATTTATAAAACCCTCTTAGGCTTCACTCCGCCCTATCTGAGATATCTACTACAGCCCTCATCCTCCACATACAACATTCTGCCATTCTGCAAGTCACATTCTTGTAAAGGTCCCCAAAGCACACACAACCCTGGGTTGCTCCTCTTTTCAGTTTGCTGCAGCTAGCGACTGAAACGAACTGCAACAAACACTCAAACTGGACAGTTTTATCTCAATCTCTTCATTCAAAGACTCAATCATGGAGACTCTGACAGTTGTGGCTGCTTTGCGTGATGTATTGTTGTCTCTACTTTCTTGCCCTTTGTGTTGTTGTCTGTGCCCAATAATGTTTGTACCATGTTTTGTGCTGCTACCATGTTGTATTGTCACATGTTGCTGCCTTGATATGTTGTTGTCTTAGGTCTCTCTTTATGTAGTGTTGTGTCTCTTGTCGTGATGTGTGTTTTGTCTGTCCCCGCAGGAGGCATTTTTGCCTTTTGGTCAACCGTAATTGTAAATAAGAATTTGTTCTTAACTGACTTGCATAGTTAAATAAAGGTTAAATACATCAAATAAAGCCTTCGTGTTCTTGGGCACAGGGACTATGGTGGTCTGCTTGAAACATGTTGGTATTACAGACTCAGTCAGGGACAGGTTGAAAATGTCAGTGAAGACACTTGCCAGTTGGTCAGCGCATGCTCGGAGTACACGTCCAGTTAATCCGTCTGGCCTTGTGAATGTTGACCTGTTTAAAGATCTTACTCACATCGGCTACGGAGAGCGTGATCACACAGCCGTCCGGATCAGCTGATGCTCTCAGTGTTACTTGCCTCGAAGCGTATGGTAGGCTCGCGTCACTGGGCAGCTCGCGGCTGAGCTTCCCTTTATAGTCTGTAATAGTTTGCAAGCCTTGCCACATCCGACAAGCGTCAAAGCCAGTGTAGTGCGATTCAAGTGTATAGGTGCAGGGTTAGATGGTGGTCCTATTCTCCTTTTCCCTTTTTTTGGTGACCAAAATGTGCAATTCGCACTCCAACCTGCGAAACGCAGCAATATGCAACTAGTCTACCGGAAAAAGTCACACAAAGAAGAAACTTGATTGTCCAGTGTTCTGGTACATCATTTTAATAAAGTTTTTTTAGGAATATCCCGTGGAATTGTGGGATAGCAATGGCGGCTTCTGTCTTTGTAAACAAAAAACGCATAATTTACAAAAGATAATAGCTAATGGTTTGAATCATTTCAAGTGGGTGGCACAGTTTTCGTACTTACATGAATGTTATTTTCCTAATAACTCCAGTTGTTAATGTTATTGAAGATCGTTTTTTGATTTACAATAAATACATGTGGCAGGTTTAGCTAGCTCGCTAAAAAAATACTAGCTAGTGTAAGCGTCTTGATAGACTCACCACCTATTGTTAAAGGTAAGCAAGCCCGTGTTTTATTAAATGGGATTTTACAACTGTACTGTAATATCGGGTGTATAGTCATACCTATTAGTTTAATTCCCTTTTTGTAACGTAATAGCTAACGTTAGCTCGCTATTTAATTCATTGGCTGAGCGATATCCAGTTATCTAGCTAGGTAACGTTATCTACTTTAACGTGTTTTATTTGAAGTCACGTCTGTCACTAAATTATAATCGTTTCTGCCGGTCGTTTATTGGCGTTAGATGTAGTAGTAACAAATATAATGTAAGTAGCTAGTGTAGCTACAGCACTGACTAAATAGCTACGTAGCTAGCTACTGTAGCAATCTAAAATACATTCCGTGAATTATTCAAGCGATTTTATACTTTTGATCGATTAGTTTAATGTATTAATCTCTCAAGTCGTTCAAATTTCCGTATGCAAAGTGCCTTTGGTTAAGTGTTTCGGTCTTAATTATCTGACACATCCTTAACGTTACAGAATTAGTAGTTGGCTAATCTCCCCAAAAATGTGGTATCCAATCCAGACAGTTGTTTGAGACCATGGAGGATGATGCGTCACTGCATCGACTGGAGGGCAGTGACCCCACTGCGCAGGTTGGCGGGCTGATTGTGAAGAAGAAGAGTGCAGCAGTAGAGCCTCATGTCTTTCGTGCACCCACTCCACGCACCTCTCTCCTGGGCCTGGATCTGCTGGCAGCTCAAAAGAGAAAAGAGCGTGAGGGCAAGGAGCAGGCTGAGGCTGACAGTGATGACAGGAATAACAAGAAATCCAAGGTATCCTCCTACAAGGATTGGGAGGAAGGGAAAAGTGATTCTGGATCTGATGAAGAAGACAAAGACGAGGAGGATCAAGGTGGTAAAAAAGAGAGGTATGTTATGTGATTTGGTTTGAGTTACTGTAGCCTCTTTTCGTACTGGCATAGAATACAAACTCCCTATCAAGAGATCTAAACTGATGCATGCAATGTTGTCTTATTGACACTTTATTCTATGTTTCATAAAGTAGCAGGAAGTACCGTGTAACTGGCTCAGAGACACCCTCTAACCCTGGAGGTGTCAGTGAAGAGTTCCGTCGCAAACACCAGCAGAGGGAGAAAGACCGGCGTGAGCATGGAATGTACGCCTCCTCCAAAGAGGACAAGAACAGAGAGAGGGAGAAGGACAGAGAGAGGATCAGAGATACGGACAGAGATCGAAGGGGTGAAAGAGGTGAGCAAAAAATGTATACATCTGCATGCACGTTGTTAATATTCTGGCAATAGCAATCTTTTCTATCTATTGTGTATTTCTGACTGAAGTAATTACTAACTGTTTTGATGGCAGATGAGCGGGAGCGCAGTAACAGCCGCGGCGGTGGCAGCAGCCGGTCGGAGCGTGGAGACCGCAGTGAGAGGAGTGAGCGCTCACAGAGAGAAGGCTGGTCCTCCGAACGCATCAGCCGGGGGAGCAAGAGAGAGGAGCCTCCAACGCCTCAGACACGCCCCAAAGGTCAGTAACCCTGCCACACCCCCGGACAGGCAGTTCTTTAAGGTCCTTAGGTCACGCTTACAATACACAAACCACTCTCTCTCTCCCTCCATTCTTCATACCCTTTGAATCAGATGGCACTCCCTCGCGCACCAGCTGGGATGAGGATGACAGCGGCTACGCCAGCTCACGCCGTTCCCACTGGGAATCGCCCTCTCCTGCCCCTTCACACAAGGATTCTGACAAGTCTGAACGGTCGGAGCGCAGCCCCCGCTCTGGACGGGAGAGTGAGAGGAAGGACAAGTAAGCAACTGCAGCTCAACACTTGTATGTTAATTTAACTGGGTTTAATAGTACTATTGAAAGACTCCTTTTCAGTGGCTATTAGAAATGTTATTTTCAGCTTTTAAATGAACTTTTGTTGTTTCTGTTCCCAGGTCAGTCAGAGGCCGGTATCCTGATGACACGCCCCTTCCCACCCCATCATACAAGTACAACGAATGGGCCAATGACAGGAAGCACTTGGGCTCCACTCCTCGTCTGTCCCGTGGGAAAGGTAAGCCCCTCCTCCTTCCCCTCTCCCTCTTCCCCCAGTCACGTTTGAGCTCTTATTAATGCTCTGATAAGGCTTGCTGATGTTTGTGGATTGTGTCTCTGTGCCCCAGGTAAGAATGAAGGAGAGGATGGCATCGCCTTTGATAATGATGATGAGAAGCAGCAGTGGGAGGAGGACCAGAAGGTGAGTGGTCATGTGGAGTCTTGGCAGTAACACAAATGAATAGCTTTCCCAACGTTCATAAATGCACATTTCTATGTATTGACTATTGCCCTGTGGTGTTGCAGCAAGCGGACAGAGACTGGTACATGATGGACGAAGGCTATGACGAGTTCCACAACCCACTGACCTCCACCTCTGAAGATTATGTGAAGAAGAGAGAGCAGATCCTGCAGAAGCAGACACAGAAACGCATCTCTGCCCAGAGACGACAGATCAATGAGGTATGGCACTGTGTTGCTACTCTATGACCACCTCCAGCCCTGGGTGCATGTAGCCCGTTTAGTTATCGTTAATACCATCCATGGATTTAAATTTTGTGTGTTTGTGTTTAACGATGCGTGTTGTGTTCCTCCTGCCAGGATAATGAGCGCTGGGAGACTAACCGCATGCTGACCAGTGGAGTGGTCCAGAGGCTGGAGGTGGATGATGACTTTGAGGAGGACAACGCTGCCAAGGTCCACCTGCTGGTTCACAACCTGGTCCCTCCCTTCCTGGACGGGAGGATAGTCTTCACCAAGCAGGTAATACATCATTACAGCACGTTATGGGCCAATGAAATTACCAACACACCTGTTTATTTGGACAGGGAAGCTAAAACTTTTAATTTGGCTCTATACTCCAGCATTTTGGATTTGGGATCAAATGTTTTGTGAGGCGACACTAGGGCTCTGACGATACCAGTGTCGCAATATTTTTTTCCATGGCAAAAATGAAAACGCTAAGCAGACCACTCTCTTTGGTCCTTTAAGAACCTGCTGTATGTAAAATATTCTGTACTATAGCTTGGAAGAAAAAGAAATGTGACTCTAGGTGACAGCATAATGATGTTTGTTTCCAACATTAGGGCAGTTTTCCTAAATAATTTAAATGTGCTTTGGGTTTTGTTTCCTTTACCAATAACAGGAGAGGGTAGCATTTTTGGGGGGGTATGATATTTATGCCTCTAACTTTCTCACTCATCATTATTCACAATTAATTCATGATTATTTGTAATCATGCTAGGATCCACATTAAAGTAGAAGTGTTCAGAAACATATTCTATTCTTATTTACAATGAAAGTGAGTCCAAAATGACACAATTTACCATTCCTTTCTATTGGGCACAACATAATCCGAAACACAACCAAAACAAACTGCACATGCATCCAACACGTTTCTAGGCTCAAAAGCTTAATGTAGTCATTGCATGTTAGGAATATGGGACCAAATACTAAACTTTCACAGAATTTAATACATTATTAGTGAATTTGTCCAAATACAGTGTCTTCAGAAAGTATTCACACCCCTTTACTTTTCCACATTTTGTTGTTGCACCTTGAATTAAAAATGTATTCATCTGAGATTTTAGGTCACTGGCCTATACACAATAATACCCCTTCATGTAAAAGTGGAATTATCTTTTTAGAAAGGTTTATAAATTCATTAAAAATACAAATCTGAAATGTCTTGAGTCAATAAGTATTCAACCCCTTTGTTATGGCAAGCCTAAATAAGTAAAGGAGTAAAAATGTGCCTAATAAGTTGCATGGACTCACTCACTGTGTGCAATAGTAGTGTTCTACAGGATCTTTTTATGAATACCTCTGTACCTCACACATACAATTATCTCGGTAAGGTCCCTCAGTCGAGCAGTGAAATTCAAACACAGATTCAACCACAAAGACCAGGGAGGTATTCCAATGCCTTGTAAAGTAGGGCACCTATTGGTAGACTGGTAATTTCTTTTCAGAAGAAGACATTGGATATCCCTTTGAGCAAGGTGAAGCTATTAATTACACTTTGGATGGCATATCAATACACCCAGTAACTACCAAGGTACAGGCGTCCTTCCTAACTCAGTTGCCGGTGAGGAAGGAAACAACTCAGGGATTTCACGATGAGGCCAATGGTAACTTTAAAACAGTTACAGAGTTCAATAGCTATTATAGGAGAATACTGAGGATGGATCAACAACATTGTCAATTAAGTTAGTATTGTGGAGTAACTACAGAGTGAAAAGCAGGAAGTCTGTGCACAATAAAAAAAATATTCCAAAACATGCATCCTGTTTGCAGTAAGGCACAAAAGTAAAACTGCAAAAAATGTGGCAAAGAAATGTTTGGGGAAAATTCAACACAACACATCACGGAGTACCACTCTTCATATTTTCAAGCATGGTGGTGGCTGCATCATGTTATGGGTCATGGCGAGGAATAGGGAGTTTTTTTAGGATAAAAAAAAAAAGGAATTGAGCTAAGCGCAGACAAAATCCTAGAGCAAAACCTGGTTGTTTGCTTTCCACCAGACACTGGGAGATAAATTCACCTTTCAGCAGCACAACACAAGGCCAAATATACAGTGCATTTGGAAAGTATTCAGACCCTTTGACTTTCTCCACATTTTGTTATAGCCTTATTCTAAAATTGATTCAATCGTTCCCCCCCCCCACAATCTACACACAATAATAATAATGATAATAATAATAATAATGACAAAGCAAAAACAGGTTTTTAGAAATGTTTGCAAATTTATTCCAAATAAAAAATGTAATCACATTTACATAAATATTTAGACCCTTTACTCAGTACTTTTGTTGAAGCACCTTTGGCAGCGATTACAGCCTCGAGTCTTCTTGGGTATGACGCTACAAGCTTTGCACACCTGTATTTGGGGAGTTTCTCCCATTCTTCTCTGCAGATCCTCTCAAGCTCTGTCAGGTTGGATGGGGAGTGTCGCTGCACAGCTTTTTTCAGGTCTCCCCAGAGATGTTCGATTGGGTTCAACTCCGGGCTCTGGCTGGGCCACTCAAGGACATTCGGAAACTTGTCCCGAAGCCACCCCTGCGTTGTCTTGGCTGTGTGCTTACGGTCGTTGTCCTGTTGGAAGGTGAACCTTCGCCACAGTCTCAGGTCCTGAGCGCTCTGGAGCAAGTTTTCATCAATGATCCCTCTGTACTTTGCTCTGATCATCTTTCCCTTGATCCTGACTAGTCTCCCAGTCCCTGCTGCTGAAAAACATCCCCACAGCATGATGCTGCCACCACCATGCTTCACTGTAGGGATGGTGCCAGGTTTCCACCATACGTGACGCTTGGCAGTCAGGCCAAAGAGGATCCATCTTGTTTCATCAAACCAAAGAATCTTGTTTTTCATGGTCTGAGAGTCCTGTCATGTGCCTTTTACTGAGGAGTGGCTTCTGTCTGGCCATTCTACAATGGCCTGATTTGGTGGAGCGCTTCAGAGATGGTTGTCCTTCTGGAAGGTTATCCCGTCTCCACAGAGGAACTCTGGAGCTCTGTCAGAGTGACCATCGGGTTCTTAGTCACCTCCCTGACCAAGGCCCTTCTCCCCCGATTGTTCAGTTTGGCCGGGTAGCCAGCTCCTGGAAGAGTCTTGGTGGTTCCAAACTTCTTCCATTTAAGAATGATGTAGGCCACTGTGTTCTTGGGGACCTTCAATGCTGCAGACATTTTGTGGACCCTTCTCCAAATCTTTTTGCTCTGATGTGCACTGTCAACTGTGGGAAGTCGGATGTTTACATACACCTTAGCCAAATACATTTAAACTCAGTTTTTCACAATTTCTGACATTTAATCCTAGTAAAAATTTCCTGTCTTAGGTCAGTTACTATCACCACTTTATTTTAAGAATGTGAAATGTCAGAATAACAGGAGATAATTATTTATTTCAGCTTTTATTTATTTCATCACATTCCCAGTGGGTCAGAAGTTTACATACACTCAATTAGTATTTGGTAGCATTGACTTTAAATTGTTTAATTTGGGTCAAACGTTTCGGGTAGCCTTCCACAAGCTTCCCACAATAAGTTGGGTGAATTTTGGCCCATTCCTCCTGACAGAGCTGGTGTAACTGAGTCAGGTATGTTGGCCTCCTTGCTCGCACACAAGAACTTTCAGTTCTGCCCACAAAATGTCTATGGGATTGAGGGCAGGGCTTTGTGATGGCCTCTCCAATTCCTTGACTTTGTTGTCCTTAAGCCTTTTTGCCACAACTTTGGAAGTATGCTTGGAGTCATTGTCCATTTAGAAGACCCATTTGCAACCAAGCTTTAACTTCCTGACTGATGTCTTGAGATGTTGCTTCAATATATCCACATGATTTTCCTTCCTCAAGATGCCATCTATTTTGTGAAGTGCACCAGTCCCTCCTGCAGCAAAGCACCCCCACAACATGATGCTGCCACCCCCGTGCTTCACGGTTGGGATGGTGTTCTTCGGCTTGCAAGCCTCCCCCTTTTTCCTCCAAACATAACGATGGTCATTATGGCCAAACAGTTCTATTTTTGTTTCATCAGACCAGAGGACATTTCTCCAAAAAGTACGATCTTTGTCCCCATGTGCAGTTGCAAACCATAGTCTGGCTTTTTCATAGCGGTTTTGGAGCAGTGGCTTCTTTCTTGCTGAGCGGCCTTTCAGGTTATGTCGATATAGGACTCGTTTTACTGTGGATATAGATACTTTTGTACCTGTTTCCTCCAGCATCTTCACAAGGTCCTTTGCTGTTGTTCTGTGGATTGATTTGCACTTTTCGCATCAAAATACATTCATTTCTAGGAGACAGAACGTGTCTCCTTCCTGAGCGGTATGATGGCTGCGTGGTCCCATGGTGTTTATACTTGCGTACTATTGTTTGTACAGATGAACGTGGTACCTTCAGGGGTTTGGAAATTGCTCTTAAGGATGAACCAGACTTGCCGAGGTCTACAATTTTTGAGGTATTGGCTGATTTCTTTTGATTTTCCCATGATGTCAAGCAAAGAGGCACAGAGTTTGAAGGTAGGCCTTGAAATACATCCACAGGTACACCTCCAATTGACTCAAATTATGTAAATTAGCCTATCAGAAGCTTCAAAGCGATGAAATCATTTTTTGTAATTTTCCAAGCTGTTTAAAAGCACAGTCAACTTAGTCTATGTAAACTTCTGACCCACTGGAATTGTGATACAGTGAATTATAAGTGAAATAATCTGTCTGTAAACAATTGTTGGAAAAATTACTTGTCATGCACAAAGTAGATGTCCTAACCGACTTGCCAAAACTATAGTTTGTTAACAAGAAATTAGTAGAGTGGTTGAAAAACGAGTTTTAATGACTCCAACCTAAGTGTATGTAAACTTCTGACTTCAACTGTAGACAGGTGTGTGCCTTTCCAAATCATGTCCAATCAATTTAATTTACCACAGGTGGACTCCAAGTTGTAGAAACATCTCAAGGATGATCAATGGAAACAGGATGCACCTGAGCTCAATTTTGAGGTTCTTAGGAAAGCGTCTGAATACTTATGCAAATAAGGTGACATTCTGTTCTGTCGCCTCGTATAAAACATTTGATCTCAAATTCAGAATGCTGGAGAATAGAGACAAATATGATTTTTTCTTCACTTTCCAAATATTTTGGGGAGTTTATATACTTTTAAGGTCTGAGCCATTGGCGGAGAGCTGTTGCAGGCTTGTTGAGGGATTGTGAGAGTCTGCTGATAAGTATTTGGAACTGGCTGAGTAATAACTAGTGGACTTACTATCAGAGTTGCTGTGTACTGAATGCGTACTGTTGCTGATTCTCTGTGCTGTAGCCGGAGCCTGTCATCCCTGTGAAAGACGCCACCTCTGACATGGCCATCATCTCCCGCAAGGGCAGCCAGCTGGTCCGCAAGCACCGCGAGCAGAAGGAACGCAAGAAGGTAGGCAATGTTTAAAACAGCAAACAGTACTTGATGGTATGGTTACTGGCTGAATATCTGACTGTTATTTTGATTGTTTCTCCAGGCTCAACAGAAACACTGGGAGCTGGCAGGCACCAAGCTGGGTGACATTATGGGCATCAAGAAGACCGAGGAAGGGGATAGCTCTGGGGGCAAGCCAGTGGGTGAGGATGGCAAGGTGGACTACAGGTAACAAGTCTTTTACTAAAGGCTTATTTTGTTTCCATTCTGAATGTTTATTAAACATCTGTTGTGACAAGAACATGTGACGAGAACAACCTCATTAATTCCCTCCCTCTCCTTCCTCCCTCCAGAACGGATCAGAAGTTTGCAGACCACATGAAAGATAAGAGTGAGGCCAGCAGTGAGTTTGCTAAGAAGAAGACCCTGCTGGAGCAGAGGCAGTATCTGCCCATCTTCGCTGTGAGGCAGCAGCTGCTCAACATCATCAGGTAGCTACTCTACTAGACCCGGCCTGGCTGTCCTGGGACCACTTATCACCCCCGGCCTTACCCCAGATGCAGGCTTTCATTCAGGATGTAGGATAAGACATGTATGGCAATGAAGGGGGGAGTTGGGGGCTGTGAAGTCAGAATGTTCATATGTGATTTACCTTTGGTTAGAGAATGACCACATCAAAGGTGACTTAGGTAATGCTAGACAGCATTTGTAAATCATTGACAAATACACTTCCAGATCTGTTTTCGTCAGCCGTTATTCATGTTTCCACAGTTTCGTAAGGTTGAAAGTCCCATCAGGATTCTAATGTTATTGGTTGTGATGTGATTCTGTCCAGGGACAACAGCATTGTGATCGTGGTGGGGGAGACGGGCAGTGGGAAGACCACCCAGCTGACCCAGTACCTTCACGAGGACGGCTACACCAGTTACGGCATGGTGGGCTGCACCCAGCCCCGCAGAGTGGCAGCCATGAGCGTGGCCAAGAGAGTCAGCGAGGAGCTGGGCAGCAACCTGGGAGAGGAGGTGAGCATTCAGCTGGCTTATGGAGGAGCCACTAGACAAACATGAACTAGATCTTAGAAACAGTGATCTATGGATCAGTCAAAGCAGTGGATAACTAGTCTTATCAGTTAACCCAGTGTAACAGACCTGGCAAGAGTATAACTAGTCTTATCAGTTAACCCAGTGTAACAGACCTGGCAAGAGTTTATGAACTGCAATGAACTTGTTTATAGAGGAACGGAAGTACTCCAGAACAGAATAAGTGTTTTTCCCCCCCCCACCAGATATCAATGTTCACTGTGTGTAAAGGTCATCTGTCAATTGATGTTGTGTCATGGTGCTGTCTTGGTTTTTTCCTTATGGATTTGATGCTTGTATTCATATGTTGTGCAACACTGCTATCTAGTGGTGATTCAGAGGTTGTACACCGCTTCCATTCTACAACTTGTAATGGAACTCTCGTCTCTTTGGTTGACCCGTAGCACTGCCGTTTGAAGGCCGTAATTCATACGTGGAATGTAAATGTATGTAGTTCACTACTAAACCATTCAGTTTTTTTGCTTTGCAGGTGGGTTATGCGATCCGTTTTGAGGACTGTACATCGGAGAAGACTGTGATAAAGTACATGACAGACGGTATCCTGCTGAGAGAGTCTCTCAGAGAGTCAGATCTGGACCACTACAGTGCTGTCATCATGGACGAGGCCCACGAACGCTCCCTCAACACAGATGTGCTGTTCGGCCTGCTACGAGAGGTGAGGGAGACACCTTTTCTCCAAGTCTTTTGTATGTTTATTGGATAGAGTGGTATAGAGGTGAAGGTTGGATCGAGAGTGCTGAAAGAGCAGTGGGCCGGATTCAAACCCATACTGGCAGTGATACATGTGTTCCAGGGCAGTGGCTTAGACTGCCAGACCAGGGAGACACTTTTAAAACTCCCTGGATGTTATTCAATTGTGATTCTTTTGCGTGCATATTTTTTATTCGGAGGCTTTGGTTGTCTTGTAAGCAGTAGTAGAACTCTCTGTCTCTGTCCTTTTCTTCCAGATTGTATCGAGGCGTTCTGACCTCAAGCTGATAGTCACCTCAGCCACCATGGACTCTGACAAATTTGCTGCGTTTTTCGGCAACGTTCCCATATTCCACATTCCAGGAAGAACATTCCCTGTAGACATCTTATTCAGCAAGGTATTGTGTCCAACTCTTCATTCAACATCCATTCATTATTATATATATATATATTTTCTTACAGGGAGTCAACACAGCCATTTAATTTGTATAATGACTTATACCCTGACTAGACCGGCCACATTTCGTGCGCGAGGGTTGCAAAATAAATGTACACATGCATGTTTTTCGGTCATTTAGTCCACACTACTTGGCTCTATTTCAGATGCTCGATGCAATGCAAGTCCCGCCTCTTCCATCTCCTTATTGGTTTTCACGAAGATACAAACCCATGTGGGTGCTTTAAAGACTAAGAGATTAATCAAAGATAACTAAGAACTAACTTGGTTTCACTTTTGTCTGTGGGTTAATCGTCATAGTAGAGAAACACACACACACATTTGTCAAATTTACAAAGAACCAGCTTAAAAGAGGACAATTTGCATGTCGGGTAAAATAACATCCCTGGAGAAACTGCGAGCAACAGCTATCTAGCTAAATGTCCATGAACGTTTCATGTGTTTTGACCTTTCCTGAAATGAATAGAATTGATTCACAGTTGGTTTTAGTATTTTAACCTGCGTGTAATGATCGCTCCTGGTGGGGATGGAGAAAATGATCACGTGCACAATGGACGCAGCCGCCTGGCCGGTTTAGTCATGGAGTAAGACTACTGTTATTTGTACCAAGGTAGTGTGTGGTTGCTGTGTATTCTAACAGTGTTGTGTATTATCTGAGTGCAGACTCCCCAGGAAGACTATGTGGAGGCAGCAGTGAAGCAGGCCTTACAGATCCACCTTAGTGGTATGGGGGGAGACATCCTCATCTTCATGCCTGGCCAGGAGGACATCGAGGTGACGTCAGACCAGATCGTGGAGCGTCTAGAGGATCTGGAAAGCGCCCCTCCTCTGACTGTACTGCCCATCTACTCCCAGCTGCCCTCTGACCTCCAGGCCAAGATCTTCCAGAAGGTAACCAATAACACCCAGTTACTGTTACACTAACATGTACAGTTGGAAATCTTTACATACTGCAGTATCCTTTGTACACAAGCATACTTGCTGTTAGGTAGTCGGAATGCATATACAGTGCATTCGGAAAGTATTCAGACCCCTTGACTTTTTCCACATTTTGTTAGGTTACAGCTTTATTCTAAAATTGATTAAATAAAAGATTTCCTCATCAATCTACACATAATACCCCATAATGACAAAGCAAAACCAGTAAAAAAACTAAAATATTCTTTGGTCTGATGAAACCAAGATTGAACTCTTTGTCCTGAATGCCAAGCGTCACGTCTGGAGGAAACCTGGCACCATCCCTACGTTGCAGCATGGTGGTGGTAGCATCATGCTGTGGGGATATTTTTCAGCGGCAGGGATTGGGAGACTAGTCAGGTTCGAGGGAAAGATGAACGGAGCAAATTACAGAGAGATCCTTGATGAAAACCTCCAGAGCGCTCAGGACCTGAGACTGGGGCGAAGGCTCACTGTCAAACAGGAAAACGATCCTAAACACACAGCCAAGACAATGCAGGAGTGGCTTCGGTACAAGTTTACAAATGTCCTTGAGTGGCCCAGACAGAGCCTGGACTTGAACCCGATCTCTAACATATCTGGAGAGACCTGAAAATAGCTGTACAGCGACCATCCCCATCCAACCTGACAGAGCTTGAGAGGATCTGCAGAGAAGAATGGGAGAAAATCCCCAAATACAAGTGTGCCAAGCTTGTAGCCTCATACCCAAGAAGACTGGAGGCTGTAATTGCTGCCAAAGGTGCTTCAACAAAGTACTGAGTAAAGGGTCTGAATACTTATGTAAAACATTTATTTTTGTCATTATGGGGTATTAAGTGTAGATTGATGAGGGGGAAACAGCAATTTAATCCATTTTAGAATTAGGCTGTAACGTAAAAAAGTGGAAAAAGTCAAGGGGTTTGAATACTTTCCGAAGGCACTGTATATTACACAAAAAGGAACACGTCCTTCTTACTGGTAAAGTGACGTGTAGCTAATGTCTTTGTTATGTTTTCTAACCGCCAGGCTCCAGATGGTGTGAGGAAGTGCATCGTTGCCACCAACATCGCCGAGACCTCCCTGACTGTGGATGGTATCATGTTTGTTGTGGATGCTGGATACTGCAAACTCAAGGTACCCTGTCACCCTCACTATCTTCCCCAGACTATCAAATGAAATAAGACAAACCATGTTAGGATAGTATTTCTGTGTTTGTTGCTGATATGTTCTCTTTGACAGGTGTTCAACCCTCGCATTGGCATGGATGCCCTGCAGGTGTACCCTATCAGCCAGGCTAACGCCAACCAGCGTGCGGGCAGAGCAGGCCGTACAGGGCCGGGCCAGTGTTACAGGTAAGTCACTGTCTACACACTCACTCAGTCTCACACTCCAAATGTGCAGTCCTCCCACCTTCCTCAGTTTCTAGAGGGCTGCCTTTGTCCTCCAGTTGTGGTAGAGAAGTATGGAGCCATAATGAAAGTGTAATGAAAGGCAGTTATTTGAAGGTGTCACCTTAGTGTGATGTTTGAGAGTTCCAGACAGGGCTAGCAGGAAGTAGTATTCACATGTCAAGAGTGTCCTGTCTTCTAGAAAGATACTTCAATACTCCTCTACATCTGATTGAAGCAGTCTGGAACTAAAATATTAGATCAGCCATATCTTCCCCCTTTCATGTCTATCTGGGCCTAGATACAGGAATAAACAGGCAGAATTACACAATTCTCCTCACTCTGCCTGCTATCTCATTCCAACCTCTCCTATCCACCAAAAAGGTAGAAAACCAGCTAACAACATTAGCATCCTTTTGTATGGTGAGCTGTGCTGAAACGGGTGTCAATCTGAAGCCCGATTGTGTTGTGTGTAATGCCGCCGCCGGTGTTTCATCCTCTGGCTGATGCACATCAAAGTTCCCCTCAGACGGGCTGTCCAGGCCTCTGATCTGCAAGGCGGCCGGGCTGCTTTCAAAGCCATCAGAGGCTGGGAGGGAGAGAAGGAGGGAGAATCCTAATCTCCACAGGATTTCATGCAGTTTAACTCTGTTTACAGCAGGGAGAATGTGACACAAAAGCCTGTTCTCTCTGAGATTTCACATGACCTTTCACCTATCTGTCATACTACACCAAGTTGAGGGAGATGGTGACACGCACACCAGACACAAGATTGTTTTGCCTTGTAAATGAGCTTGGAATTTTATAAAAGACCCTTCTACCAAGATTACCCCCCCTCACACACACACTCAGATCTGTGAAGAATCAATTTTGGAGTGGAGCTTTAGAGTGGGTGGGGCCTAGGCGTTTGGAGGGGTGGGAGGTGACGTGTGTGCGCCATGCTGGGTGACTCGACTTGTGTGGCGAATCTGCTACTCAAAGCACCTCTTAGCTGTGACTGCACCCAACACACACACACATCTCCAGCCCCGAGGACATTCACACAACCCGGCGTAAACAAACACAGATCATTCCCTCATAATGCACACACTTCAGAGGGATTAGCCACTAACTGAAATGGTTGAGAGATGCTTTGTTAGGCCAGACATATCAGTCTGAAGCAGCAATGGGAGCTGCTCTAAATAGTTTGGATAGTAAATACCTCATAAGTAGCTTGGTTAAATGTTTATCATGTGCAGTAGGCCTGTCTCTTTGCCCTTCTCTAAATGTCAGTTGGGGAGAGTTCAGCTTTCATGGAAACGGAGGCACTGTTACAGGGTGAGAGCACTGTGCCATTGTTACAGGGTGAGAGCACTGTGCCATTGTTACAGAGTGAGAGCACTGTGCCATTGTTACAGAGTGAGAGCACTGTGCCATTGTTACAGGGTTAGAGCACTGTGCCACTGTTACAGGGTGAGAGCACTGTGCCATTGTTACAGGGTGAGAGCACTGTGCCATTGTTACAGAGTGAGAGCACTGTGCCATTGTTACAGAGTGAGAGCACTGTGCCATTGTTACAGAGTGAGAGCACTGTGCCATTGTTACAGAGTGAGAGCACTGTGCCATTGTTACAGAGTGAGAGCACTGTGCCATTGTTACAGAGTGAGAGCACTGTGCCATTGTTACAGGGTGAGAGCACTGTGCCATTGTTACAGGGTGAGAGCACTGTGCCATTGTTACAGGGTGAGAGCACTGTGCCATTGTTACAGGGTGAGAGCACTGTGCCATTGTTACAGGGTTAGAGCACTGTGCCATTGTTACAGGGTGAGAGCACTGTGCCATTGTTACAGGGTGAGAGCACTGTGCCATTGTTACAGAGTGAGAGCACTGTGCCATTGTTACAGAGTGAGAGCACTGTGCCATTGTTACAGAGTGAGAGCACTGTGCCATTGTTACAGAGTGAGAGCACTGTGCCATTGTTACAGAGTGAGAGCACTGTGCCATTGTTACAGGGTGAGAGCACTGTGCCATTGTTACAGGGTGAGAGCACTGTGCCATTGTTACAGGGTGAGAGCACTGTGCCATTGTTACAGAGTGAGAGCACTGTGCCATTGTTACAGAGTGAGAGCACTGTGCCATTGTTACAGAGTGAGAGCACTGTGCCATTGTTACAGGGTGAGAGCACTGTGCCATTGTTACAGGGTGAGAGCACTGTGCCATTGTTACAGGGTGAGAGCACTGTGCCATTGTTACAGGGTGAGAGCACTGTGCCATTGTTACAGGGTGAGAGCACTGTGCCATTGTTACAGGGTGAGAGCACTGTGCCATTGTTACAGGGTGAGAGCACTGTGCCATTGTTACAGGGTGAGAGCACTGTGCCATTGTTACAGGGTGAGAGCACTGTGCCATTGTTACAGGGTGAGAGCACTGTGCCATTGTTACAGGGTGAGAGCACTGTGCCATTGTTACAGGGTGAGAGCACTGTGCCATTGTTACAGGGTGAGAGCACTGTGCCATTGTTACAGGGTGAGAGCACTGTGCCATTGTTACAGGGTGAGAGCACTGTGCCATTGTTACAGGGTGAGAGCACTGTGCCATTGTTACAGGGTGAGAGCACTGTGCCATTGTTACAGGGTGAGAGCACTGTGCCATTGTTACAGGGTGAGAGCACTGTGCCATTGTTACAGGGTGAGAGCACTGTGCCATTGTTACAGGGTGAGAGCACTGTGCCATTGTTACAGGGTGAGAGCACTGTGCCATTGTTACAGGGTGAGAGCACTGTGCCATTGTTACAGGGTGAGAGCACTGTGCCATTGTTACAGGGTGAGAGCACTGTGCCATTGTTACAGGGTGAGAGCACTGTGCCATTGTTACAGGGTGAGAGCACTGTGCCATTGTTACAGGGTGAGAGCACTGTGCCATTGTTACAGGGTGAGAGCACTGTGCCATTGTTACAGGGTGAGAGCACTGTGCCATTGTTACAGGGTGAGAGCACTGTGCCATTGTTACAGGGTGAGAGCACTGTGCCATTGTTACAGGGTGAGAGCACTGTGCCATTGTTACAGGGTGAGAGCACTGTGCCATTGTTACAGGGTGAGAGCACTGTGCCATTGTTACAGGGTGAGAGCACTGTGCCATTGTTACAGGGTGAGAGCACTGTGCCATTGTTACAGGGTGAGAGCACTGTGCCATTGTTACAGGGTGAGAGCACTGTGCCATTGTTACAGGGTGAGAGCACTGTGCCATTGTTACAGGGTGAGAGCACTGTGCCATTGTTACAGGGTGAGAGCACTGTGCCATTGTTACAGGGTGAGAGCACTGTGCCATTGTTACAGGGTGAGAGCACTGTGCCATTGTTACAGGGTGAGAGCACTGTGCCATTGTTACAGGGTGAGAGCACTGTGCCATTGTTACAGGGTGAGAGCACTGTGCCATTGTTACAGGGTGAGAGCACTGTGCCATTGTTACAGGGTGAGAGCACTGTGCCATTGTTACAGGGTGAGAGCACTGTGCCATTGTTACAGGGTGAGAGCACTGTGCCATTGTTACAGGGTGAGAGCACTGTGCCATTGTTACAGGGTGAGAGCACTGTGCCATTGTTACAGGGTGAGAGCACTGTGCCATTGTTACAGGGTGAGAGCACTGTGCCATTGTTACAGGGTGAGAGCACTGTGCCATTGTTACAGGGTGAGAGCACTGTGCCATTGTTACAGGGTGAGAGCACTGTGCCATTGTTACAGGGTGAGAGCACTGTGCCATTGTTACAGGGTGAGAGCACTGTGCCATTGTTACAGGGTGAGAGCACTGTGCCATTGTTACAGGGTGAGAGCACTGTGCCATTGTTACAGGGTGAGAGCACTGTGCCATTGTTACAGGGTGAGAGCACTGTGCCATTGTTACAGGGTGAGAGCACTGTGCCATTGTTACAGGGTGAGAGCACTGTGCCATTGTTACAGGGTGAGAGCACTGTGCCATTGTTACAGGGTGAGAGCACTGTGCCATTGTTACAGGGTGAGAGCACTGTGCCATTGTTACAGGGTGAGAGCACTGTGCCATTGTTACAGGGTGAGAGCACTGTGCCATTGTTACAGGGTGAGAGCACTGTGCCATTGTTACAGGGTGAGAGCACTGTGCCATTGTTACAGGGTGAGAGCACTGTGCCATTGTTACAGGGTGAGAGCACTGTGCCATTGTTACAGGGTGAGAGCACTGTGCCATTGTTACAGGGTGAGAGCACTGTGCCATTGTTACAGGGTGAGAGCACTGTGCCATTGTTACAGGGTGAGAGCACTGTGCCATTGTTACAGGGTGAGAGCACTGTGCCATTGTTACAGGGTGAGAGCACTGTGCCATTGTTACAGGGTGAGAGCACTGTGCCATTGTTACAGGGTGAGAGCACTGTGCCATTGTTACAGGGTGAGAGCACTGTGCCATTGTTACAGGGTGAGAGCACTGTGCCATTGTTACAGGGTGAGAGCACTGTGCCATTGTTACAGGGTGAGAGCACTGTGCCATTGTTACAGGGTGAGAGCACTGTGCCATTGTTACAGGGTGAGAGCACTGTGCCATTGTTACAGGGTGAGAGCACTGTGCCATTGTTACAGGGTGAGAGCACTGTGCCATTGTTACAGGGTGAGAGCACTGTGCCATTGTTACAGGGTGAGAGCACTGTGCCATTGTTACAGGGTGAGAGCACTGTGCCATTGTTACAGGGTGAGAGCACTGTGCCATTGTTACAGGGTGAGAGCACTGTGCCATTGTTACAGGGTGAGAGCACTGTGCCATTGTTACAGGGTGAGAGCACTGTGCCATTGTTACAGGGTGAGAGCACTGTGCCATTGTTACAGGGTGAGAGCACTGTGCCACTGTTACAGGGTGAGAGCACTGTGCCACTGTTACAGGGTGAGAGCACTGTGCCACTGTTACAGGGTGAGAGCACTGTGCCACTGTTACAGGGTGAGAGCACTGTGCCACTGTTACAGGGTGAGAGCACTGTGCCACTGTTACAGGGTGAGAGCACTGTGCCACTGTTACAGGGTGAGAGCACTGTGCCACTGTTACAGGGTGAGAGCACTGTGCCACTGTTACAGGGTGAGAGCACTGTGCCACTGTTACAGGGTGAGAGCACTGTGCCACTGTTACAGGGTGAGAGCACTGTGCCACTGTTACAGGGTGAGAGCACTGTGCCACTGTTACAGGGTGAGAGCACTGTGCCACTGTTACAGGGTGAGAGCACTGTGCCACTGTTACAGGGTGAGAGCACTGTGCCACTGTTACAGGGTGAGAGCACTGTGCCACTGTTACAGGGTGAGAGCACTGTGCCACTGTTACAGGGTGAGAGCACTGTGCCACTGTTACAGGGTGAGAGCACTGTGCCACTGTTACAGGGTGAGAGCACTGTGCCACTGTTACAGGGTGAGAGCACTGTGCCACTGTTACAGGGTGAGAGCACTGTGCCACTGTTACAGGGTGAGAGCACTGTGCCACTGTTACAGGGTGAGAGCACTGTGCCACTGTTACAGGGTGAGAGCACTGTGCCACTGTTACAGGGTGAGAGCACTGTGCCATTGTTACAGGGTGAGAGCACTGTGCCATTGTTACAGGGTGAGAGCACTGTGCCATTGTTACAGGGTGAGAGCACTGTGCCATTGTTACAGGGTGAGAGCACTGTGCCATTGTTACAGGGTGAGAGCACTGTGCCATTGTTACAGGGTGAGAGCACTGTGCCATTGTTACAGGGTGAGAGCACTGTGCCATTGTTACAGGGTGAGAGCACTGTGCCATTGTTACAGGGTGAGAGCACTGTGCCATTGTTACAGGGTGAGAGCACTGTGCCATTGTTACAGGGTGAGAGCACTGTGCCATTGTTACAGGGTGAGAGCACTGTGCCATTGTTACAGGGTGAGAGCACTGTGCCATTGTTACAGGGTGAGAGCACTGTGCCATTGTTACAGGGTGAGAGCACTGTGCCATTGTTACAGGGTGAGAGCACTGTGCCATTGTTACAGGGTGAGAGCACTGTGCCATTGTTACAGGGTGAGAGCACTGTGCCATTGTTACAGGGTGAGAGCACTGTGCCATTGTTACAGGGTGAGAGCACTGTGCCATTGTTACAGGGTGAGAGCACTGTGCCATTGTTACAGGGTGAGAGCACTGTGTGAAGTCATATCAGTGCCATGCAGAGCAGGTGGTGAAGACAGCATCTCCAGACCTGTCACTCTATGGAGCAATTGTGCGTTTCGAAAAAATATGTGTCTGCTAGATTATTCAATAACCTCCCCCGTCGTTGTCGCTCTCACTCCATCTCTCCCTCTCTCCTCCTCTGTCCATCCAGGCTGTACACCCAGAGTGCCTTCAAGAATGAGATGTTAACCACCACCATCCCAGAGATTCAGCGGACCAACCTGGCCAACGTGGTGCTGCTGCTAAAATCCCTGGGGGTCCAGGACCTGCTGCTCTTCCACTTCATGGACCCCCCGCCTGAGGACAACATGCTGAACTCCATGTACCAGCTGTGGATCCTGGGGGCCCTGGACAACACAGGTGGGTCTCTGCCCTGGCCTGGCCTGGACCACATCACTCAAGATTAGGCCACTAAATGTACAAATTGATCAAATATAATAATTTATCTCAGAAAACAAGGTTAAAATAGGTTGGGATAAGTATGTGTTCCCCACCAGCAATACAGCCAACAGATTAACAATAACTACTTCATGTGCGAGGAGAGACTTGGATGATGGAACTAGTCAATAGGTTGCTTTAATGGTATGTACATGCACTGCACACCGTAAAGTATAGAGCTAGGTAGCACTGTGGTGTAGGTAGTGGAGTAATTGTATAGTGCTTTATCCTCTGTTAGATTTGACTGGCTGAGTCTCATCTGTCTCATCTGAGCCAGATCCCTGGGGATTAGGGGATTTGGTGTCTGTGGAGGACTTTTGACGTTTGCCTGTGTGGTGTGTTAACAGCAGATTATCTCTGATTTAAGGTTTACCTGGCCAATACAGCCTGTTCTGCCTCTGCACTTTCCCTCTAAGCTCCTTTATAGTCTGTCATGTAATCATTTAAATCAGAGCTGGCAAAGTTTGATTTAAATATGTTTTTGTAACCATCCTCCTATGTCAGCACTTTCTCTCTCGCTCGGTCTCTCTCTCTCTCTCTCAGCGCTATAGACAGGAAGGTGTCACCTGTATTGTGTTCCCCCTCTCCTCTGTCTGTAGACAGGAAGTGTTATTATTTGTGTACCCCTCAGGTTCCCTGACGCCCACTGGGAGGCTGATGGTGGAGTTCCCTCTGGACCCGGCTCTGTCCAAGATGCTGATCGTATCATGTGACATGGGCTGCAGTGCTGACATCCTCATCATCGTCTCCATGCTGTCTGTACCGGCCATCTTCTACAGGCCTAAGGTAGATGTCATTGAGATCGCCAACCAATGAATGTCTTAATGTGTTGCTAATGTTTGTTTATCTTACTGTTAAGAAAAATTCACATTACTCACTGGACAGTTGTGACCCCTGTATTTCCTCTGTGTCCTGACCTTTCCAGGGTCGTGAGGAGGAGAGTGACCAGGTGAGGGAGAAGTTCTCGGTCCCAGAGAGTGACCACCTGACCTACCTGAACGTCTACCTGCAGTGGAAGAACAACAACTACTCCAGCATCTGGTGCAACGAACACTTCATCCACACCAAGGCCATGCGAAAGGTCAGACCACGCCCCTGTCCTTTACCCTCTCTGACCAGTCTCCCTGGCTTAGGATCGAAATGCACTTGATTCCCACTTTGCATCACAAGTGTCACACGCTGAGCAATGTGTATTGAATGTCCTCTTGTGTTTTAGGTGCGCGAGGTCCGCTCCCAGCTCAAAGACATCATGGTGCAGCAGAGGATGAACCTGGTGTCCTGTGGCTCAGACTGGGACATCATCAGGAAGTGTATCTGTGCTGCCTACTTCCACCAGGCAGCCAAGCTGAAGGGCATAGGGGAGTATGTGAACGTGAGGACAGGCATGCCGTGTCACCTCCACCCCACCAGCTCTCTGTTTGGCATGGGCTACACCCCAGACTACATCACCTACCACGAGCTGGTCATGACCACCAAGGTAACAGACCCAGCCTCCACACAGCTACGCTATGATCTGGACTGTTCAGAGATGAAGGTGTTCTACACCTTGACACACCAGAAAGAGCTGTCATATATATTAGCCTTCTAGCTCTGTTACTGTGTTCTAATGTGTTGTAACCTGTGTTGTTTGATGTCCCTCCTGTAGGAGTACATGCAGTGTGTGACTGCGGTGGATGGGGAGTGGCTGGCTGAGCTGGGGCCCATGTTCTACAGTGTCAAACAGGCAGGGAAGAGCAGGATGGTAAGCTCTTCGGCCCTTACTTCCTCCCTCCCTACGTCTCATGGTTAATTCCTCCTCCCTCTGTCCTTTTCTCTCCTCTCACCCCTCTGTTCCTCTCTCTCTGTGCAGGAGAACCGGCGGCGGGCCAAGGAGGAGATCACTAACATGGAGGAGGAGATGTCTCTGGCGGAGCAGCAACTGAGGAGCAGGAGAGAGGATCAGGACAGGAAAAGTAATGTGGGCAGCGTCAGGTATACTCATCTATCTTCATCTATTCTTCACAGAGAGGTTTCACTCTGACAATAGTCCCAGTCGCTATTAAATAGACCGCCGCGGCCCCACCCGCCTGTGGGGAAAATGACCTGTGGTTACCTTGGTTACCCAATTGGCTCACAGCAAAATCTTGACCTTTTTCAAACGCAAGTTCCTTACAAAGCTACATTTAATAAAAGTACATGTCTAAAGATTACTTTTCAACACTGCCGAGTGTTTCCGCTACTTAGAAAAACGTAATATTGAAAGGCTTCCCTCATGCCCCTTTTCATGACGCCGCTTACTTTAGCCATGTGAGTGCTAGCTAGCTACCAACCAGAACATTAAGCTAGCCAAGACCAACAACACACTATAAAGCTACAAGTAGTGAGTGGAATTACAACCAGACTGTACTTAACAAGTTAAACGTCTTACCTGTGATTAAATATTTTCTACACACAAAGCTACATGTAGCCTACTTGGATTACCGCGTCCCTACATTTCCCACACCGAATAGCCTGAAGCCACAGGGCTCTTCTCGCAGGCTCTATTTCCCTACGTGGGAGCATTGCAAACCGTAGGTCAGGATTTTTTACCTGGTTAAATGTACATCGAACAACATTGCAGCTTTTCTGCATGTTTTGTTATTTCTGTATAACAAAAAATCGTCAGCAAAGTTTGCTCTTTTACAATGGGGGTCAATGGGAAATGTTATTTTTTCAGAATGGGCCACTTCCGAGTCGTAGAAACTGGTTAATTTTGCTGCTTCTCTACCCATCTCTCTCTAATTATCTCTGCCTCTCCTTCTCTCTTATACTCTCTGTCTTCTCTACCATATCTCTCTCTAATTATCTCTGCCTCTCCTTCTCTCTTATACTCTCTGTCTTCTCTACCATATCTCTCTCTAATTCTCTGCCTCTCCTTCTCTCTTATACTCTCTGTCTTCTCTACCATATCTCTCTCTAATTCTCTGCCTCTCCTTCTCTCTTATCCTCTCTGTCTTCTCTACCATCTCTCTCAATTATCTCTGCCTCTCCTTCTCTCTTATCCTCTCTGTCTTCTCTACCATCTCTCTCAATTATCTCTGCCTCTCCTTCTCTCTTATCCTCTCTGTCTTCTCTACCATCTCTCTCAATTATCTCTGCCTCTCCTTCTCTCTTATCCTCTGTCTTCTCTACCATCTCTCTCTCTAATTCTCTGCCTCTCCTTCTCTCTTATCCTCTCTGTCTTTTCTACCTCTCTCACTTTCCATGATGAGCTTTTCTCACCTCCAGACGAGACAAAAATAAATAATATTGACTCCTGGCTGACCCCCATTACTGCTGCAATTTAAATGGTGCCACAGCAGAGGGGAGAAAGGAGACAGTGTTTATTTTCAAATTAGAAGGGATACTTTTTTTAAATTTTGCACCCATTCCATAAGGCTCACAAAAGAGATGGGTTTGGGAGGGAAAAAAATAACACTTTGATATAGCAATAAATCTGCTGATTAATTAACAATAAGAGTGTGTGTCTGTCAGACAGTCTCCAAAATAATCACATTAAAACGTAGAGGATTAAGGAATAGATTACAGAGCGAGTGCCTCAGAATTATGATAATAAACATGGCCGGCTCTCGTGGGCTGTCAGCTGCTTTTGTCCGCCTCTGTTTGTGAACACAAGCATCCCTTCACCGTGCCGGGGCCCCATGAAACACTTCTACTACACATTTTGATCTGGTTCCTGTCTGTCATTCAGCAACCCCCCACCCTTACTCAGATAAGTGGGCTCAAAGCTTTAAGTCAGTGATTTTACGGGAGCTTTTATTCAATGTAAATGCAGAGCTGTGAGAAGTGTTCTGTCCTTGTATGTGAAAGTGGTGGTAGGAATGAGGGTGCTGTCTTCCCTCTGTGTTGTGTTCACCAAACACCTGTGTGTGGAAAGAAGAGTGGCCCTCAGACAGAGAGCTCTTAAAGCACTTGACAACAATATGTCTGTCTACTAGACCTAGAAGGATCCATCCTGCTTCCAAACTCTGTTTTTACTGAGGATTATGTAAAGGGAGGCACATTAGTTAGGATTTGGCTTTAATCTCAGCCAGGCTGTCCTCCTCACTTCTCCATAGCCTCCTACCAGCAGGCCTCTCAGGATGTGTGTGTGTGTGAAAGACATTGGAAAATAAAGGTGAAAGACTATCTTAGCCTCTAGAAATCACCTTGTTTAATTTAATTAATACATTAATACATTTTGAAGGCCTGAGGACATTGTTGTAATTTGTCAAATGTGACTTTAGCTGGGGTGGACAGAGGGGGGCAGAACTGAGGGATGAAGGGAAAGACTGGGTTTATGACCTGATGGCTGTAATTGCTGGTGTGTGTGAGGACTGAGGAGGGAATGCTGGGTAGTGTCAGAGTGTCGCGCTGCTGTAATTAAAGATGATAGATTTTGCTGTCAGCGGCGTCCGCTTATCCCTCCCTACTAGCCTGTCCCCCCCCCTGCTAAAAAAAAAAAATCTTCTGTCATTGCCAATTGTTTATTCTTTTGTCTCGATAGGGCTGTGAAAATCTGCACCCCGGGAAGGAAGGAGGAGGCACCCATGACCCCAAAGCGCACCCCAGCTCGTTTTGGGCTCTAGAGCTTCTCTGTTAAGACTTAAACACTTGACCTCACCACTAAATATCACCTGTATGTGTACCATACCATCACTGGATGAGCCTTGCTGAGAGGGCTTGGAAAACTGTCCCCTCCTATTGTTCGGTACCAGCTGCAGTTCAGACAGAGGCCAGCAGAGGTAGAACTTGTATAAGGCATGAGGCTCCCGTAACAGACCTTTTCTGTCAGCAAATCCACATAGCGTCCCACATTTTTATGTGCAGAGAGATACAGTATACGGCTGTTAGAATGCAGTATTTTCTATTTCTGTAAAGTAAGTAAAACCCAATGATGAAACATCATTGAAAAGGTATCGTCTTTAAAGGGTATTTGATATACCTTGAAAATCTGTCAAAGCATTTATCATAATCCTTCACAGGCTAGTGTCCAAGCAGGAAACCTTTAGTTGTTCCATCTCCTACTGTACCCTACAAGGGGCTGTTTTCTTGATGGTAGCCTTTCCCGATCAATATAAACTATGTTCAATAAGGTTGGGAATTGCCAGGGACCTCACCATATTAGCATGATACTTTGGTGCCGATACGATATGTATTGCGATTCGATACTGTGATTTTATTGTGAGTCGATGTTCTGAACATATTGCTCACCATATATCTGCTGCAGAGGGACAAGAGAGAGATCCATGAGAAACGAGTTTTGATCAGTCATGGAAATAAAAGTTCTGAATACAAAAGATGGAGAACAAGAAATGGAAGGAAAAATACTGGTGTTTTGGTGCAGGTACAGGCAACTAGCACAAAAATAATATTGTGATATTGTCAAAACAATACGAAATATCGTCAAATAATATCCCGATATGTAACTGTATAGACCCCCCCCCCCCATCATTAGTGTTTAAGTAGTGCTGCATTGTGCTGTCAGTCATAAGTGGACAGCTGGTCCAAACTAGTCTGATCCTGTAGTGTGTTCATTGGGCTGTATGTCATTCAGTGTGAGTAGAGAGAGGAGGCAGAAGTAGCACTGTCGTGTGTCCATGAATTCTGCCTGATTTATTTTTTTCAATTTCATCATGTCCCTCTCAAATCTCCTTCAAGAGATCATTTTCACCTTGTACAACTGGCTGACCTCTGTATCTTTTGTATGTCGTGTGTAGCAAATGGCCTGTGCCATGGTGAAGTGCCCCTTCACTGACTGAAGCATTATCCAAACTGTGCTTGTGGCATGAATGGCTCAGACATATCTGGAGCTACCTTAACACCCTTCATGCAAACTGTTTGGAGGACAAGCTTTAGCAATTGAGCTTTTCCTAACCCCATTAGCCCTCCACAGCACTGCAATATTCCTCAGCTTCTCTCCGTTTACACATGAATGTCAGAACCTGGATGAAACTCATGACAGCCTCTCATGGTCCTTGTGTTGAAAATGACCACCAATTTTATCTTGAGATTCCCCTCCAAGTCAAGTGGGTGAATGATCCCAGAAATATATTTTGCAGGGCCCATGGTTGGAGTTGATATGTGTGTGTAACTGTGGCACGTCTCTTAGATCAGGGTTTCCTTAACTCGGTCCCAGGTGCACGTTTTGGTTTTTGCCATAGCACTACACAGCTGATTCAAATAATCAAAGCTTAATGATTAGTTGGTTATTTGATTCAGCTGTGAAGTCCTAGGGCAAAAACCAAAACGTGCACCTAGGGGTCCCCAGGACTGAGTTTCGGAAACCCTGTCTTACATCATGTCTCTTCACCAGACTGATATGTCCTGCACTTGAGTAGTCAGGTTTAGCAAGGTGTTTCAGCAAGTTCAAAGCGGTGGACTTGATTCTGAAGTCATTCATTCTCTGTGTACTAGATTGACTTTGTATAGTTTTGTACAGACCAGTATCTTGTCTTGTTGGTGGTCAGTGATTCTGTTTTGTGATGTGAAATTAGGTTCTGGTAACACCAGCCCATGGTTTGCGAATATAATTTTTAACTTGACTACAGTTTGGGAACTGAAAATAAATTGTCTTATTTTTTACTCTGTTGGTTTATGTGTCCTTGATTCCCTCACCACAGGTAAAACAAAGTAAACAGTATCTGTCAGAGCCTAAGGGCTCGATTCAATTTGCATTGCGGAAGTTCTGTAGTAAAGCGCAATTGAAATGTAAAGGTCATTTCTGATTGAGCCGACATGCAGCGTTTACTGTGAATGCAGTCTGCGTGAACGCGGGAGCATTGCCTTTAAGGGCTGGAATCAATCTGTAGCGCCGAATATCAGCATTATGGCGGGATTTGAAATGTAATGGCAATGTATCCGCAGAGACTGCATGTCTAAATCGAAAATGATCTTACCATTTCTACAGCGCTACAACGCAGATCTTCGGTGCTACGGATTGAATCCAGCCCTACATTTCAATCATGCTATACCGCGGAACTTCAGCGATTACGGATTGAATCCATCTCCTAAACCTCATGTCTGAGCTAATGATCAATGCTTGAAGGGCTGGATTCAATCCGTATCACGGAAGATCTGCGTTTATAGCTCAGATTAAATTTTAAAGGGACTGTTCGCGGAGACTGCATTCATGGTAAACTGCATAGGCTATGTCGGCTCAATCGGAAATTACCTTTACATTTGAACACGGATCTTCTGTGATACAGATTTTATTCAGCCCATAGTCCATGTTTATGTAGTTTAGTCCTGTCTTTTACCTATGTAATCACCTGCTAATGATTGACAGGTGGATAGGTTTTCATGTATATAACCTGCTAATGTCTGACTAGTAGTGACTACAGTTCCAACAGCTTTCCTGCCAGAGAATGGTGAACCTTGCCCAACAACCCAATGTGAATAAATATGCAGCTAATCATGGCCCGCTCATTAGTGGCGCCAGACCTGTGCGTAATTCATTTTGCTTTTCCCAGCAGCCCTTGGGTTTTACACACATGCTCGCACATACACACACAATTCAATTATTGGCTGCAGCCAGAGAATATTTAATCAGCCGCTGATCTGGCAGAAAGGTGAGGTGACACTTTCTAATTATAATTATGATGGATGACCCTCCTTGGCCAAACAAAGCAGTGTCTTTTTTTACTCTTTTCTAAATGTTTCTCCCAGCCAGGTAGCATGGATTTATGTGGTATTTTGTACTTTTTTCTCATATGTTTGACCATAGGGGTGAAGTGCAAAGGTCATGATGACTGATTTCACTGTGTAGCAGAGTAGAAATAGCTCAACATCTGCTCACCACCTAGCTCTGACAAGATCAAATTTATTTATATAGCCCTTCTTACATCAGCTGATATCTCAAAGTGCTGTACAGAAACCCAGCCTAAAACCCCAAACAGCAAGCAATGCAGGTGTAGAAGCACGGTGGCTCGGAAAAACTCCCTAGAAAGGCCAAAACCTAGGAAGAAACCTAGAGAGGAACCAGGCTATGAGGAGTGGCCAGTCCTCTTCTGGCTGTGCCGGGTGGAGATTATAACAGAACATGGCCAAGATGTTCAAATGTTCATAAATGACCAAAATGGTCAAATAATAATAATCTCAGTAGTTGTCGAGGGTGCAACAAGTCAGCACCTCAGGAGTAAATGTCAGTTGGCTTTTCATAGCCGATCATTAAGAGTATCTCTACCGCTCCTGCTGTCTCTAGAGAGTTGAAAACAGCAGGTCTGGGACAGGTCAGGGTTCCATAGCCGCAGGCAGAACAGTTGAAACTGGAGCAGCAGCACGGCCAGGTGGACTGGGGACAGCAAGGAGTCATCATGCCAGGTAGTCCTGAGGCATGGTCCTAGGGCTCAGGTCCTCCGAGAGTGAGAAAGAAAGAGAGAAAGAGAAAATTAGAGAGAGCATACTTAAATTCACACAGGACACCGGATAAGACAGGAGAAGTACTCCCGATATAACAGACTGACCCTAGCCCCCCGACACATAAACTACTGCAGCATAAATACTGGAGGCTGAGACAGGAGGGGTCAGGAGACACTGTGGCCCCATCCGATGATACCCCCAGACAGGGCCAAACAGGCAGGATATAACCCCACCCACTTTGCCGAAGCACAGCCCCCACACCACTAGAGGGATATCTTCAACCACCAACTTACCATCCTGAGACAAGGCCGAGTATAGCCCACAAAGATCTCCGCCATAGCACAACCCAAGGGGGGGTGCCAATCCAGACAGGAAGATCCCATCAGTGACTCAACCCACTCAAGTGACGCACCCCTCCTAGGGACGGCATGGAAGAGCACCAGTAAGCCAGTGACTCAGCCCCTGTACTAGGGTTAGAGGCAGAGAATCCCAGTGGAGAGAGGGGAACCGGCCAGGCAGAGACAGCAAGAGCGGTTCGTTGCTCCAGAGCCTTTCCGTTCACCTTCACACTGCTGGGCCAGACTACACTCAATCATATGACCCACTGAAGAGATGATTCTTCAGTAAAGACTTAAAGGTTGAGACCGAGTCTGCGTCTCCCACATGGGTAGGCAGACCATTCCATAAAAATGGAGCTCAATAGGAGAAAGCCCTGCCTCCAGCTGTTTGCTTAGAAATTCTAGGGACAATTAGGAGGCCTGCGTCTTGTGACCGTAGCGTACGTGTAGGTATGTACGGCAGGACCAAATCGGAAAGATAGGTAGGAGCAAGCTCATGTAATGATTTGTAGGTTAGCAGTAAAACCTTGAAATCAGCCCTTGTCTTAACAGGAAGCCAGTGTAGGGAGGCTAGCACTGGAGTAATATGATCAAATTTTTGGGTTCTAGTCAGAATTCTAGCAGCCGTATTTAGCACTAATTGAAGTTTATTTAGTGCTTTATCCGGGTAGCCGGAAAGTAGAGAATTGCAGTAGTCTAACCTAGAAGTGATGAAAGCATGGATTAATTTTTCTGCATCATTTTTGGACAGAAAGTTTCAGATTTTGCAATGTTACGTAGATGGAAAAAAGCTGTCCTTGAAACAGTCTTGATATGTTCGTCAAAAGAGAGATCAGGGTCCAGAGTAACGCCGAGGTCCTTCACAGTTTTATTTAAGATGACTGTACAACCATCAAGATTAATTGTCAGATTCAACAGAAGATCTCTTTGTTTCTTGGGACATAAAACAAGCATCTCTGTTTTGTCTGAGTTTAAAAGTAAAAGTTTGCAGCCATCTACTTCCTTATGTCTGAAACACAGGCTTCTAGCGAGGGCAATTTTGGGGCTTCACCATGTTTCATTGAAATGTACAGCTGTGTGTCATCCGCATAGCAGTGAAAGTTAACACTATGTTTTCGAATGACATCCCCAAGAGGTAAAATATATAGTGAAAACAATAGTGGTCCTAAAACTGGACCTTGAGGAACACCGAAATTTACAGTTGATTTTTCAGAGGACAAACCTTTCAGAGACAAACTGATATCTTTCCGACAGATAAGATCTAAACCAGGCCAAAACTTGTCCGTGTAGACCAATTTGGTCTACACGCCTTGCGGTGACGTTCTATTGATATAGGAGAGTGAACACAACTTGAGCTTAGATGAGTAAACCTGTCAGATAAAGCAAAATAAACCAGTGCATCCCCCTCACACAAACACAGGTAGGTAGCCTGTCAGTTAAGTGTTGGGCCAGTAACCGAAAGGTCGCTGGTTAGAATCCCCAAGCCGGCATGGTGGATAAATCTGCTGTTCTGCCCTTGAGCAAAGCAGTTAACCCCAGACAACAACAACTGTTCTGTGGACATCGATTAAGGCAGCCCACCGCACCGCTCTGATTCAGAGGGGTTGGGTTAAATGCATTCAGTTGTGCAACTGACTAGCTATCCCCTTTCCCTTCAGATATGCAGTGGTTAAATTGAGGAGGGCTACCCAGAGCCAGACTCCTGCACTTTGTTAGAGTGAGTGCCATGCTGAGCTTCAGCACCTTACGGGTCCAAAAAGAAAAGTAGGATACAAGTATGATAAACCAAGGTTATGGTTATGCCAAAATTAGAGTTGCAGGCAGCTAGGGTTAGGATTTAACCATGGTTTGGACTTAAAGCTAGGGATGTGGTTGATGTTAGGGTTGAACAATAGAAAAATATATGTACAGTGTGTGCAATTGTAGAAGAGTAGGGAGGTAAGTCAATAAATAGGCCATAGAGGCGAAATAATTACAATTTAGCATTAACACTGGAGTGATAGATGTGCAGATGATGATGTGCAAGTAGAGATACTGGTGTGCAAAACAGCAAGCGGATAAGTAACAATATGGGGATGAGGTAGTTGGGTGTGCTATTTACAGATTGGCTGTGTACAGGTACAGTGATCGGTAAGCTGCTCTGACAGCTGATGCTTAAAGTTAGAGAGGGAGATATAAGACTCCAGCTTCAGTGATTTTTGCAATTCGTTCCAGTCAGTGGCAGCAGAGAACTGGAAGGAAAGGCGACCAAAGTAAGTGTTGGCTTTGGGGATGACCAGTGAAATATACCTGCTGGAGCGCATGCTACGGGTGGTTGTTGCTATGGTGACCAGTGAGCTGAGATAAGGCGGGGCTTTACCTAGCAAAGACTTATAGATGACCTGGAGCCAG
Source organism: Salvelinus alpinus (assembly GCF_045679555.1). Classification (NCBI taxonomy): domain Eukaryota; kingdom Metazoa; phylum Chordata; class Actinopteri; order Salmoniformes; family Salmonidae; genus Salvelinus; species Salvelinus alpinus. Next base: position 37,003,624 of record NC_092090.1, read on the forward strand.
TGGGTTTGGCGACGAATATGTAGTGCGAGCCAGCCAACGAGAGCGTACAGGTCGCAGTGGTGGGTAGTATATGGCACTGTGATAGGCTACATCCAGTTTTCTGAGGCTATTTTGTAAATGACATCGCCGAAGTCAAGGATCGGTAGGATAGTCAGTTTTACAAGGGTGTTTGGCAGCATGAGTGAAGGAGGCTTTGTTGCAAAATACGAAGCTGATTCTAGATTTCATTTTGGATTGGAGATGCTTGCTGCAGGGGGTGCTGAGATGTTGGCCGGGGTAGGGGTAGCCAGGTGGAAAGCATGGCCAGCCGTAGAAAAATGCTTATTGAAATGATTGATTATCATAGATTTATCGGTGGTGACAGTGTTTCCTAGCTTCAGTGCAGTGGGCAGCTGGGAGGAGGTGCTCTTAATCTCCATGGACTTTACACTGTCCCAAAACTTTAGGAATTAGTGCTACAGGATGCAAATTTCTGTTTGAAAAAGCTAGCCTTAGCTTTCCTAACTGACTGAGTATATTGGTTCCTGACTTCCCTGAAAAGGTTTATATCGCGGGGGCTATTCGATGCTAACTCAGAACGCCACAGGATGTTTTTGTGCTGGTCAAGGGCAGTCAAGTCTGGGGCGAACCAAGGGATATATCTGTTCTTAGTTCTACATTTTTTGAATGGGGCATGCTTATTTAAGATGGTGAGGAAAGCACTTTTAAAGAGCAACCAGGCATCCTCTACTGATGGGATGAGGTCAGTATCCTTCCAGGATACCCGGGCCAGGTCGATTAGAAAGGCCTGCTCGCTGAAGTGTTTTAGGGAACGTTTGAAAATGATGAGGGGTGGTCGTTTGACCGCGGACCCATTACGCACGCAGGCAATGAGGCAGTGATCGCTGAGATCCTGGTTGAAGACAGCAGAGGTGTATTAAGGGCAAGTTGGTCAGGATGATATCTAAGAGGGTGCCCATGGTTACGGATTTAGGGTTGTACCCGGCAGGTTCCTTGATAATTTGTGTGAGATTGAGGGCATCTAGCTTAGATTGTAGGACGGCCGGGGTGTTAAGCATGTCCCAGTTTAGGTCATGCTAGTGTTGTCCCAAGCCTTATCTTTGAATGCTAGCTCAACCCTAACCCTAGCTCCAACCCTGACCCTAACCATAGCTTAATGTCCACATCCAGGTTCAAGCCTAACCCTAGCTTCAATTCAATCCATATTGCAGAAGTTCAGTGGTTTAGCGCAATTTAAAGGTAAAATGTACAGGTAATTTACAATTGAGCTGACATATGCAGCGTATACCATGAATGCAGTCTGCGCAAATGTAGGAACATTGCCTTTAAATTTCAATTGCCCTATAGTGCTGAACTTCCGCAATACGGATTGAATCGAGTCCTACCCCTAATCTTGGCATAACTCTCCAACCTCTGAATTCCCAATTAAACCCCCCTATGCATGTGCGTAACGAGGTTTGCGGGTGTGGCTCCCTTCCACGCACTGAATACATTTTTTTAAATCGCAGAAAACACACCCACTGGGTGGCCTACCAATTTGGTCAGGGAGTTTTTCTTCAATTTGTTTTTCTCTTTATTTATCTAAAGCAATCGCTTTAAATACTGTGTACCTTTTAATTTTAATTTTATCTGCACAACAGTAGAATGTAGCCTATGGAGCACAAAAAAATAAAACAGTGGTTGGATTCATTCTGAAAATGGCCACATTCAGTTCTTCAACCCATGGTAATGTTGGAATATTAATGTACATATAATTATAATAGGGAGAACAGTATACCCTGGCCTATTGCCCACACTGACCATGGAACTGTGTGATGACAAACCGAGTTTTGCACCATGCATCAGTTTCAATGCAGCATTTATTTATTTTTAATCTCAGTATCAAATAATTTCTAGGTAACGATTAAGTACCTTACTGTAATTGTTTTAAATTAAAATGGTAAAACAATTAAATAAAAATAGCTTCTTAGCAAAGAGCATTTTCTCAAGTAAGAACTTTGCTAGGACTGTCTGGGAGTGGTCTGAGTGGGGAGGGGGAAACTAGCTGTTATAAGAGGTTTGGAACTCTTTTTATTAGTCTATTAACTAATTGATTGCCTGGTGATGTCACCAGGCAAGCCAAAACATGCAGAAATGTCAGGCGGCCTTTTCAACTAACACTAAAAGGGCATTATCATAATTTCTACAATTTCACAGTATTATTCCAAACAAATTGGCAGTTAAATATGTGTGGTTATTACTGACAGTCAATACTGATAGAGGCTAATATTTGACATTAATAAATAGTAGGATACAGAGAAAGTCAGGGCATATAATTAAAACATTCGACAGTGCCCAAAGGTTAAATATGGTGTGACTGTCATTGCACAATGCTTGCATCATCATCACATGCTCCAGGCCTACCCATTTGGCTTGCATCTCCAAGTTTCTTCAAATGTCATACAATAAACATTATGCATAAGGTCACAGCATTTTATACTTCACTGTGGAAAGGAAAGGGGCGGGAATGCTTGTCATGTTGATATGCTTTTCACTTTGTGTCCATGACATTCATCTCCAGCGATCAGAATGAAAAATTATCTAAAACAATTGCTAATTGTATTTAAAATCCTCTTCTCCAAACGGATTACTCATTTACTTAGCGCTTATTAATAGCTCTTATCGATTTATAAATTATAGTGCATGGAGAATGAATGGTGTTATTTCTTCGAACCGAAAGGTTCGCACGACCTTATTCATGGTTTCCTTGCACGTAAAGGTGGTGGTATTATGAGAGAATTAAGTCAAGGTCAGAATACGGCATATCTGTAGACACTCAGTGGTGTGTATTCATAGATACCAAGGGAAGCCAGGCCAAAAAAATTACCAAGGAAAAAATATATACCAAATAATTTATCTTTTGTCTGTGTTTCATAAAATTCCTTCAATTCACAAGAGGCTGAATGTATCTCACTGGAGAAAGCATCCAAGCGAACAAAACAGCGCTCCTCTATCTCTGTATGTGTATCCCATCTATGCTGTCTGGTCAAAAAGAGTATGACAGGGCCTCCCGAGATCCTGGTTCGAGTCCAGGCTCTGTCGCAGCCGGCCTCGGCCGGGAGACCCATGGGGAGGTTTTGGCCGCGCTCTAGCGACTCCTGTGGCTGGCCGGGTGCATGCACGCTGACACGGTCGCCAGGTGTACGGTGTTTCCTCTGACACATCCGGGATAAGTGTCAAGTAGCAGTACGGCTTGGTTGGGTCGTGTTTCGGAGAACGCATGGCTCTCGACCTTCGCCTCTCGTGAGTCCGTACGGGAGTTGCAGTGATGAGACAAGACTGTAACTACCAATTGGATACCATGAAATTAGGGAGAAAAAGGGGTAAAAGTATTAAAAAAAAGAGTATGACATTGTTGCCACTCGTAGCATTGAATGCAAGGGAAGCCAGCGAGCATTTGGCCTCTCTGTCACGTCTGCTCCCGCTCTTCCCCTCCCCCTGGCGCTTGAGGGCGCCAGAATGCCTTGCATCACTCACTCCTGCCATCCATCACGTACACCTGCCTTTCCTCGTCACGCGCATCAGCGTTATTGGACTCACCTGGACTCTCTTATCACCTGTTAATTTCCTCCCCTATATGTGTCAGTTCCCCAGCTCTGTTCCCCGCTTCTGCATTGATTGTTTTTCTGTTTGCTAAGCTGTTTATGTCTCGTTCCATGTCCGTTATTTATTAAATGTTACTCCCCGTACCTGCTTCGTCTCTCCAGCGTCATCCTTGTGATAGATCGTGACACTCTCTTGATATTTTTGTAAATTAAATAATTCTTAATCATCGTTGAGCTAAACTGAGTGAGCTCAGCTGTGAATGGTCCTGGCGCCCCCAAGAAAGTCATAACGGAACCCAGTTTTGATTTGTCGTCACACCAATCACATCACATTAGAAGCCAAACGTCATTAACAAGACTTGAATTGTTCCATCTCCTTGTGTCGTTGTCCTCCAGTGGCTAGCTAGCTAGCTAAAATTGACCCTTTTCTAAATTAGCCATGGATGGGGATAGGGATTTTGACTTTTTTAAACTTAATTCTCTGTACTGGCCAATGATTATAACGGTGATTCTGATCCAACCATAAATTCATACATTTGCTCCTGGCCTGAGAGGATGGAAGTTAAACATGCAGCTACATGTAGTAACGTTAGGCTAATGTTAACTAGCTGGACACGGCTCATCGTTGCCCATGAAAGGAATATAAGCTAGCGAGCAAGCATTTTAGCCAGGTAGCCTAGGTAGGACAACAAAAACTAAAAGTGTATATGACAGAGTCATAGACCGCTAAGGCAACCTGAAAGAGGAGGATGGCATTGGCATTTCTCTAAGTAGGGTGAGTAAAAATATATATAATTTACTTACACACACACACATCATATTTAGCTTACGTTAATTGGACTAAATAATTTTTGGCATCTTTTAGTTGTCACTGTATTAGACTAAGCATAGGTGATTGTTAAACAGCCACAGAGAGGCGGCTTCCTACCTACAGACTTGATATCATTGGCCACTTTAATAAATGTAACACTAGTCACTTTAATAATGTCACTTTAAGAATGTTTACATATCTCGCATTACTCATCTCATATGTATATACTGTATCCTTCACTATCTATTCTTTACTGTCTATTGCATCTTAGCCACTCTGTCACTGCTCATCCATATATTTGATACTTATATATTCTCATCCCATTCCTTTTCTAGATTGTGTGTATTAGGTTTTGTTGTGGAATTTGTTAGATATTACCTGTTAGATACTGCTGCACTGTCGGATCTAGAAGCATTTCGCTACACTCGCAATAACATCTGCTAACCATGTGTATGTGACTAATAACATTTGATTTGATTTGCTGTTGAAATGGTGCTAGAATAATAGTGGAGGCAGCTCTCCATGGTTCTAAAGCAATAGTTGTTTAGTAGTCCGAAAATGTTGGAAACATTAACTTGCTTCACCATGCTGTAGGTCATGTAACTGTTTGTTACATGCAATATGTTCTGTGGACTTCACCAGACAGATGATGCTCTCGGGTTTTGTGATGAAACAAAGGTGTGGTTCAATTTATCCTGCCACTGTGTCTTCTTATTGTCTCGGCCTTAGGCCTATATATCACGGTGTCAAGGCATAGAACTAGTAGGTTATAGAGCAAACAACGCAATTATCACAACACAGGTTATAATATGCCTTTTTTTTCCTGGCTTGGCTTCCCTGGTGATTTTACCCACACACCACTACTGTTAGAGTAGACACACCTCTGACACCCCAAACAAATACCTGGCTGGCACATGCGTTTCCCCAAGGTCAGAATATGTGTCTCGAGAGAACGTGCATAAAAAGGGAAATAAGTTCCATTTCCGTGCATGTAACTCAGGTCTGAATTCCTCCCATAATGCAGTAACAGCTCTACATGAATGATTCCAGTGCTTTGGATTTTCTCAGCTGTGAGATGTTAAGTGTTGGAGATAAAGAGAGGAGCTATGTAGATGTGTCTCGCATCTCTCTTGAGTCTGAAGCCATATGTAAATACTCGGAGGTCATACCCAGTATGAAACAAACAGCCTTAATGATGTGCCAGTGTCATCATTGTGTTTCTGGTGACATGTCTTAATGTCCTTGTTTTCTAGTTAAAACCTTACATTCTGCTTGGCAACCATTTGGAGGACTAGATGAAAAATATATGCGTTTGTTGTGAATTATTCCTTCTTGAGTGGTGTGCAACAACCTGCTGCCTATTCCCCTGTGCTGTGTGGAGGCAGCCTCCCTCTTGAATTTTAATTTCTACTTGGGTCAATTTAGTTCTCTCTCCCAGTAACCCTTATGCAAATGCAGATGATTGTGAACATTTCCTTCAACCTCTCAATTCCCCAAGTCTGCTTGATTGAGAGTAGGCTAACGAAGGAGAGGGTGGCTATAATGGACTACACCAACTTTAATGAGACAAATCTGGGCTATATGCTGACATTTTGAAATAGTCCTTGTGTGTTAGTGTCAGCAGTCACCTTTTTAAAAATTAGATTTACCAATTTAAAATACATAAACATTTAACACCCAGCAAAAGACATACTGTATATACATTCAATCATAACTACTACTACCATACCTCGTTCAAAGGCACTTAAATACAATCCATTTCTCAATTGTCTCAAGGCTTAAAAATCCTTCTTTAAACTGTCTTCTTTAACCAATAAGGGATCATAGCTTTCACCTGGATTCACCTGGTCAGTCTATGTCCTGGAAACAGCAGGTATTCCTAATGTTTTGTACACTCAGTGTAGACAAAAAGGCAAATATACACGCATAGAAAATCCCTCCAATAGAGCAGGGTGGTTTACATTATTAACCAAGCCCTGCAGGGGTGTTTGAACCTATGACTGTCAGAAACTGTTTTTATCGCAGCCTGGATTTTGTTCCACTCTACCAATGCCGCATATACAGTGGGGAGAACAAGTATTTGATACACTGCTGATTTTGCAGGTTTTCCTACTTACAAAGCATGTAGAGGTCTGTAATGTTTATCATAGGTACACTTCAACTGTGAGAGACGGAATCTAAAACAAAAATCCAGAAAATCACATTGTATGATTTTTAAGTAATTAATTTGCATTTTATTGCATGACATAAGTATTTGATCACCTACCAACCAGTAAGAATTCCGGCTCTCACAGAACTGTTAGTTTTTCTTTAAGAAGCCCTCCTGTTCTCCACTCATTACCTGTATTAACTGCACCTGTTTGAACTCGTTACCTGTATAAAAGACACCTGTCCACACACTCAATCAAACAGACTCCAACCTCTCCACAATGGCCAAGACCAGAGAGCTGTGTAAGGACATCAGGGATAAAATTGTAGAACTGCACAAGGCTGGGATGGGCTACAGGACAATAGGCAAGCAGCTTGGTGAGAAGGCAACAACTGTTGGCGCAATTATTAGAAAATGGAAGAAGTTCAAGATGACGGTCAATCACCCTCGGTCTGGGGCTCCATGCAAGATCTCACCTCGTGGGGCATCAATGATCATGAGGAAGGTGAGCGATCAGCCCAGAACTACACGGCAGGACCTGGTCAATGACCTGAAGAGAGCTGGGACCACAGTCTCAAAGAAAACCATTAGTAACACACTACGCCGTCATGGATTAAAATCCTGCAGCGCACGCAAGGTCCCCCTGCTCAAGCCAGCGCATGTCCAGGCCCGTCTGAAGTTTGCCAATGACCATCTGTATGATCCAGAGGAGGAATGGGAGAATGTCATGTGGTCTGATGAGACAAAAATATAGCTTTTTGGTCTAAACTCCACTCGCCGTGTTTGGAGGAAGTAGAAGGATGAGTACAACCCCAAGAACACCATCCCAACCGTGAAGCATGGAGGTGGAAACATCATTCTTTGGGGATGCTTTTCTGCAAAGGGGACAGGACAACTGCACCATATTGAGGGGAGGATTAATGGGACCATGTATCGCGAGATCTTGGCCAACAACCTCCTTCCCTCAGTAAGAGCATTGAAGATGGGTCGTGGCTGGGTCTTCCAGCATGACAACGACCCGAAACACACAGCCAGGGCAACTAAGGAGTGGCTCCGTAAGAAGCATCTCAAGGTCCTGGAGTGGCGTAGCCAGTCTCCAGACCTGAACCCAATAGAAAATCTTTGGGAGGAGCTGAAAGTCCGTATTGCCCAGCGACAGCCCCGAAATCTGAAGGATCTGGAGAAGGTCTGTATGGAGGAGTGGGCCAAAATCCCTGCTGCAGTGTGTGCAAACCTGGTCAAGAACTACAGGAAACGTATGATCTCTGTAATTGCAAACAAAGGTTTCTGTACCAAATATTAAGTTCTGCTTTTCTGATGTATCAAATACTTATGTCATGCAATAAAATGCAAATTAATTACTTAAAAATCATACAATGTGATTTTCTGGATTTTTGTTTTAGATTCCGTCTCTCACAGTTGAAGTGTACCTATGATAAAAATTACAGACCTCTATGTGCTTTCTAAGTAGGAAAACCTGCAAAATCGTCAGTGTATCAAATACTTGTTCTCCCCACTGTATATAAAAACGTGTTTTCCCCAGTACAGCTCTTAAAACAACATCACAATTTTATTTGTCACATGCGCCAAATACAACAGGTGTAGACCTTTCTGTGAAATGCTTACTTACAAGCCCTTAACCAACAATGCAGTTCAAGAAATAGAGTTAAGAAAATATTTACTAAATAAACAAAAGTAAAAATATGGCACAAAGTCTGTGGCACTGCCTCATGGCATAAGAGTGTGAGTCCCTCACTGAAGTAAAATAGCTTTTTAGATACCGGGGGACTATGCCATACAGGATTTTGAGTCAATCCCAACAATTCCCTTTTATCAACTGTTAGCCACTGGAGTTCTCTGAGTTGAGAAGGGCCAACCTGAGAACGAGAGCTAAGATTCAGTATCACCCGTACCATTTTATTCTGTGCCGTTTGCAGTTTGTTTTTAATAACCTTTGGGGAGCTACTGTACCAGTAGTACAATCATAGTGAGGCTGCACTAATGCTGTTGAAAGTACTTTCAAGGTACCCTTATCCAGAAATGTGGCTTTTCTGGCAAGAAATGTGACTTTCTGGTTCACCTTGGCAATAACGTTCTGTCCACTGCCCTCCTTGGTCAAAAACCTGTCAAGTTCACAGCCTAAGTACCTAACACAGTTCTTGGCTGTCACCAACCATGACTCTGAAACGTGGTGATCTACCTAGCCTAACCTAGAGCCAATAAAATGGACTCAGTTTCCCCCAAATTAATAGACAATTTGACAGCTAGTTACTGATACCCTCCAGTTCTGCAAAAGCTGGCTCCCTAGTCGCTACCATACTCTTGTCTTTGTGTGAGACCAAAATAGCTAAATTGTTTGCATACAAAAAAAGCTGACAGGAACAAGATGATTTCATATACAGTGAGGGAAAAAAGTATTTGATCCCCTGCTGATTTTGTACGTTTGCCCACTGACAAAGAAATGATCAGTCTATAATTTTAATGGTAGGTTTATTTGAACAGTGAGAGACAGAATAACAACAAAAATATCCAGAAAAACGCATGTCAAAAATGTTATAAATTGATTTGCATTTTAATGAGGGAAATAAGTATTTGACCCCCTCTCAATCAGAAAGATTTCTGGCTCCCAGGTGTCTTTCATACAGGTAACGAGCTGAGATTAGGAGCACACTCTTAAAGGGAGTGCTCCTAATCTCAGTTTCTTACCTGTATAAAAGACACCTGTCCACAGAAGCAATCAATCAATCAGATTCCAAACTCTCCACCATGGCCAAGACCAAAGAGCTCTCCAAGGATGTCAGGGACAAGATTGTAGATCTACACAAGGCTGGAATGGGCTACAAGACCATTGCCAAGCAGCTTGGTGAGAAGGTGACAACAGTTGGTGCGATTATTCGCAAATGGAAGAAACACAAAAGAACTGTCAATCTCCCTCGGCCTGGGGCTCCATGTAAGATCTCACCTCGTGGAGTTGCAATGATCATGAGAACGGTGAGGAATCAGCCCAGAACTACACAGGAGGATCTTGTCAATGATCTCAAGGCAGCTGGGACCATAGTCACCAAGAAAACAATTGGTAACACACTACGCCGTGAAGGACTGAAATCCTGCAGCGCCCGCAAGGTCCCCCTGCTCAAGAAAGCACATATACATGCCCGTCTGAAGTTTGCCAATGAACATCTGAATGATTCAGAGGACAACTGGGTGAACGTGTTGTGGTCAGATGAGACCAAAATGGAGTTCTTTGGCATCAACTCAACTTGCCGTGTTTGGAGGAGGAGGAATGCTGCCTATGACCCCAAGAAACCATCCCCACCGTCAAACATGGAAGTGGAAACATTATGCTTTGGGGGTGTTTTTCTGCTAAGGGGACAGGACAACTTCACCGCATCAAAGGGACGATGGACGGGGCCATGTACCGTCAAATCTTGGGTGAAAACCTCCTTCCCTCAGCCAGGGTATTGAAAATGGGTCGTGGATGGGTATTCCAGCATGACAATGACCCAAAACACACGGCCAAGGCAACAAAGGAGTGGCTCAAGAAAAAGCACATTAAGGTCCTGGAGTGGCCTAGCCAGTCTCCAGACCTTAATCCCATAGAAAATCTGTGGAGGGAGCTGAAGGTTCGAGTTGCCAAACGTCAGCCTCGAAACCTTAATGACTTGAAGAAGATCTGCAAAGAGGAGTGGGACAAAATCCCTCCTGAGATGTGTGCAAACCTGGTGGCCAACTACAAGAAACATCTGACCTCTGTGATTGCCAACAAGGGTTTTGCCACCAAGTACTAAGTCATGTTTTGCAGAGCGGTCAAATACTTATTTCCCTCATTAAAATGCAAATCAATTTATAACATTTTTGACATGTGTTTTTCTGGATTTTTTTGTTGATATTCTGTCTCTCACTGTTCAAATAAACCTACCATTAAAATTACAGACTGATCATTTCATTGTCAGTGGGCAAACGAACAAAATCAGCAGGGGATCAAATACTTTTTTCCCTCACTGTAGTTGATATATAACAGGAAGAGGGGCCCTAAAACACTCCCTTGTGGAACTCCACAGCTGATTAACCTGGCAATAGACAAAAGTGCCATTGACATCAACCCTCTGATACCTTCCTGAAAGATATGACCTGAGCCAGTCTACTGCCATGCTGTTAAAACCTAGGGCCATTAGCTTGTAGAATAGAATAGGGTGGTCTACTGTATCTAAGGCTTTCTGGAGGTCCAGCAACACCATGCCACAGAAATTTCCATCATTATTTACCAGAGATTGCCAGAGGTTTCCAGGGAAAGTCTGTGTAATGATGAAAGGAATTAAAATGGCCTTCAAGGGAGTTGCAGGATTAGGGGGTAAAGACTGGTCCTCAGCCTCAACATCCCTGAATGAAGAAGAGGGCTGTCCTCCTCTCACAGCACTGCAGTATCTACACCCACCCCCCACCTACATCCTCAACGGATGTTGTTGACCGCTGAGAGATTTGTTGAAATATCTGTCCCTCATACCTCGTACCCCCTCTCTTCCCCCTCCTCTCCCCTGCTGTGTGGCAGACCAGGACAAGCCCCACTGTCATTACAAATGTAATAAGAGCACAAGTGAGATTGATGAGGAAAACAGTGGCATCAACTGCTCTTTTAATTAACTCCAATCCCATAATGGCGCTGGGACAGAGCGGAGGGCACAGAGTGGAGCGAGGCATTTATTTCCTTTCCACCCGTTTTGTTGCCTCAATAATGAACAGCCACAATAATGAACAGCCTTCTGGGACCCAATTACATCCAAGGCTGCATTAGGAGCCCAGCAGGCCCAGTGGAAACTTAAGTTGAGTTTTCCCTCATCTCCCCCATCCGTCCCCTCTCTCTCTCTGTGTCCCTGCCTGCCGGGGACGGCCTTCACTTGATTGAATTTAGAACACCCCCCGCCCCCCTCACTTGTGGTTTTCAATGGAAAGTGGAGGTAGTGAATGTATGCACAGAGTTTAATGTCCTTCACTTTCCACTGCTAGAGCAGCTGTTGTGTGGAGTGGTGGTGCTTGGGTGAAATAAAAGCAATTCCGAGGGCCCCTCTCCCTGAAGCGGTCCTACTCTTTCTGCTGCAGACCACCCAATGGGAGATCTTGTCCTTGTAACACCTACGTACAGTATGTATTTAGGCCTTGTGAAATGACGATGGCTTACATTTAAAACCTGTGAACTCTGACCCTGTGCTTTCAGAATGAATTAACACACAATTGGATGGAATTCCAAAATCCATACAGGACAGCCCACGTCCATGCTGGAGTAGATACTCATGGTAAAGTCAATTTTGAAGTTGTATTCTTTGTTACTTCCTGGAATCTTAACAGACAGTAGATGAAAAACGGACTTCAGGAGGTAGGGTTGATGGGAGAAAGGTCATATTTACATATTTTAATGTATGTAATGCGATCTTATTCATATGGCAGGCAATGCCTAGAATTCTATTTTTTATCTTCCTGACATAGCAGCTTCAAAGTGGCAGAGGTATAATTCTGATCCTTGAGCAATCAAACAAAATAATCAATGCCTTTCTTTGGCTCTCATAAAAAATCCTCTTGATCTTGGAGGCAAGGAGAAAGGCATTAAAATGTGCTATTTCTTTAATGTCTGTCATCATGTTTCATAACACTCCACAATCAACACAAATCCATTCCTCAGCATGTGGCCGGAATAACACCTGCTATTAAAGACACACACACACAATGTTCAACATTTTATTAAATGCTATTATAAACTGGGCAGTTTGGGTCCTGGATGCTGATTGGCTGAAACAGCATTCCAGCTGTGCATATATCAGACATACCACGGGTATAACGCAAAACTACTTGTTAACTGTTATATTTATGTTGTTAACCGGTTTATAACAGCAATAAGGAACCTCTGGGTTTGTGGTATAATTAAGCAATTAGGCACGAGGGGGTGTGGTATATGGCCAATATACCATGGCTAAGGGCTGTTCTAATGCACGATGCATCGCAGAGTGCCTGGACACAGCCCTTTCCCGTGGTATATTGGCCATATACCACAAACCCCCGAGGTGCCTTATTGCTATTATAAACTGGTTCCCAACATAATTAGAGCAGTAAAAATAAATGTTTTGTCATTTCCGTGGTATACGGTCTGATATACCACAGCTGTCAGCCAATCAGCATTCAGGACTCGAACCACCCAGTTTCTGTATCGAACCACCCAGGGCTGTATCCAGGCACTCCGCATTGCGTTGTGTATAAGAACATCTCTTAGCCATGGTATATTGGCCATATACCACACCCTTGTGCCTTATTGCTTATATATACCACACCTCAGGCCGTATTGATTAATATACCAAAGGCACATCAGGCATACTGAATAAACTAGCACCTTGGGCAAGTTATTGGATTTCAGTGTGACCAATTTCTCCATAAGGCCTGAACGGGCCAAGGTTTTACCCAGAGCATGGTGCAGTAGCTCACTACTCAGTACCATTATAGTATCGGACTCAAAAGAGCAATACCATTTATAAATCAGGTTACAAACACTATACTTATTTGAAAAAAGGATGCACTTCCATTTTGTAGATTTCTTTTCATCTTTGTATTTGTGTATAGGTTTCTTAAAATGTATACAATACGTCTCCGGAGGGCATTGGTGTTGTGTGTGTGATGTTGGTTGAATATCTGTTACACTGGAATTACCCTATAAATGCAGTACTTGGGGAAATCTTAGGCATTAATAACAATTATTGGCATTCTTTAGTTTCCTTAGACACCTTAAGTGTTGGGTATTGACTGCTGTGCTGGAGAGAATGTTGCCTATTGATCTGACCAAGGCAGAAAAAGATGGTGTCTTCCTGTAAGGCTGGGATTAATCCTAGCAGGCTGCCAGTGAACAACAGCCACTGCTCGACCCCATTGACTGACTAGGGCCTCTTTAGGACACATAACTTCCCTGTGAACACACCTCCTCTGAAGTTCGCCCTGCATGCTGGTGTGGATCATTACAATGATGGGCATGGTTTATTACTGTATTGGGGGGCACTATAGTTGGGATATCTTTAATATCTGCAAACAATAGTATTACATTTCACTTTTGTTTAACTAGATCGATAAAATGTAATTGTTTAATTTACTTTTGTCTATATATATATAACGTTATGTTAAAATAAAACCACTGACCTCTATCAATGAATGAAGATCTAATCTCCAGTCTTGCTAGTATTGCCCGTTTTATTCTTCTCCACTGCACTATGTATAGTATGCTGCCATGTCTCTCTCCCAGTGGACTGTGTGCTTACTAACAGCTCATCTACTATTGCTTAGGGCTCTTATTTTCTTCTAGTCAGAAAAAAATACTTTCTACTGTCAAGCTCCGACATCCCCAGTTATTGAAAGCTGGTGGGCATGGAACTCAGAGTTGCTCTCAAAGCTGCAGCAATGCCTGGATTCACACAGCCGACTCATGATGAATAGAGTAGTGCTAGAACAAAGGGACACTTGTAAAGGCATCTAAACCCATAACCAGACTTTTATTTGGCCACAAAGACTTCTGAGTACACAATTCATTAGGATTTACATGAACTCAAGGATGTATTGCTCTAGGTGACTGAAAACATGAAATCCCCACCCCAATACATTTTTAGGACTTTGATCTAGACATCAACTCCTCATTTGACAACCTCAGAAATAAGCAGGACTATTTCTCATACCACAATAAAAGGCTGGACACTTTTTTCTAATTCTTTCTAGGTTTCTATAAAAATGTAAATGTAACTCAAAACCCTGAATGGATAGATACAAATATTCGTCAGATGGGTTGTTCCACGAAGAGTTGTGCACCAATATTGATTTTAAAAGCCTGTTCTATTCAATGAAGTGCCCTTTAATATAGACCGCATGGAGAATTCAATGAATCCGATTTTTAATATGAATAAAGGCTTGCTAAATTCAGCATTTTGACATGTCCCTCTGCCAACCCTGTGTCACTTCTAGGAAGACTTCAACCCACTTAATCCAAACATTTCTCCATCATTGTAAATCCCTAGGTATTTTAAGTCAGTTCTGAAGAATATATTTATTTCATTTGATTAGTGATTAATTTACATCTGTCCCTCATTTTAAGGTCAACCCTCTAGTTTTAATATGGTGAAACTATTCATTTAAAATGTATTTTTCAAAAGAAACATTGAACATCAAATAGTCAAATCATAGTGTAAAAACTTGTTTGGCCATTTTCTGCTTTGTGATAGAAAACTAACGGGTCAAGCATAACACGAATAACCCTGTTACCCATAGATAGGCTAGAAATGTTTTAGCAATTCGATTTTCTTCTTGTGAAACTTGCATTCAATTGCCACTCCTGTTGCACACAAGCTTCCATTCCCCCTGTCACGAGAGGATTAATGGCTGATTTAAGACGAGATCGTCAACCCTGATACGGTCAACCCTGATACTTTATTCGGCACTTAATAGGCACTAACTATAGTATTTTTTTTAAATGTAACCTATTGGAATGGCAACATGTGTTTTTTATGAAGTTGAACATGTGCTCTTTAGGACAGAATGTCAACATTTTGTGAAATCACAAGTTACACTTCTAAAAAAGGCACCGAACTGGTGGAAGGACCCAGATACTATACAGGTAAGATTCTAATCTCTTACCATTACTCCTACATTATGATTGTCTACTTATTCACAACAAATTTTCTGTTGAACACAGGAAAGAGAACATATTGTGCCACAAAGATAAGATTTTGAAAAAATATATACTGGAAATACCAAAGACATTAAATTATTCAAGTTTAATTTTGTCATTAAATAATCTTAAATATAATACAATCATTTATTCATATCTATCAAGCTACAAAATCATAAATATTTGTGTGCTGTATTCTCTTGAGTTATAATAACTACCTGTACTTCCCTTCTCACTGGTTCATACTAGCACCCACCAGTGTCCCTCCCTGAGATGTGTAGGGCGTGGCCCGTACCAGCTGAGAGAGCGGGTCTGCTCCAGCGGTGGTGGCCACATGGCAGGGGTCTGCGTTCCAGGGTCCTAAGGGCCACTCTTCTGGCCACCTCAGCAGCAAACGTGGCCCCCCCTCCCTGCCAGTCAGACACAGGCTGCGTCTGGGGCTAGTGCAGATGCAGGTTGGCAGCCAGAGCTCCTCCTCCACAGTTTGTCGCTCTGGCCACTCAAGGCTCCTGTCGCAGTCAGAGCAGATCTGAGACAGAGCAGCGGCAGACAGAAACAGATTATTCAAATAAGATACCGTCAATAGTCAGCCTCAGAGCTCAGTGTTACTATTGGTATGTTGGCATCACCATGGACCTTAACTTTGCATATTTGTCATCATGAATATTATCCAGAGAATTACTGTTAATACATGACTCATGAGGTATCATTCACCTCCCACTGCAGAAATACTGCCAATCATTCCCCTACCTAATACTATCCCTCTGTGTCCTCTGTTGGTGAGTTGATATCCATTTCAGTGTATTAACCTACCGGTACACTACTGAACAGGTCTCCTGCTGCTAGCTTGTCTCCGTCTCTGCTCTGGTACTGGCTCTGTTCTCTAAACTGCTGAGTCTCTCTAGAACTCTCCTCTTGGTCTGGGGCAGGGAGGGTCTCCCCACTGTAGGGGAGGAGAGGGCTGATGGTGGTCAATGGGTCAGAATGGAGTGGATCTGCACTACCCACCTTAACCATGCCCTCTATTGACTACAACTAGTTTAGCTACACCTCGCTGCATATATCCACGTCAAAACAGAGCCTGTCTCATTACCTGATGGACCAAATCCTGATGGCTCTGTTCATCAACAGCCCTCGAACCAAATGCAAATTCAGTCTGCTTATTTTGGTAAACCTTCCACGATGTCCCAATCCCTGTTAAGCTTCTTGTTGACCGCGTCTGCCAGCTTTGTGTACACAACTGGCTCCTCGGCTATTCCAGACGCATCGTTAATTTGTGCCCTTTTGTGCCGTTTCAGTCCGCTGGGATAAACAGGCTCACAGATGCTAAAATATTCCAACACAGATAATTAGACAAAGAAACAATCACAAGTATGAATAATAATCTGCATTGGGAACATTAGAACTTTTAAAACATGGGAACAGGGGGGATTTTGGGCACCAAGGGAAATGAGCTTATCAAATAAAGCTTGCCAAATGTGCAGTGAATAAAATAAGTCAATAATTTTAATGTGAGAGAGGAGCCCTGAGGAGAATAAATAAGCAATCGCCACATCATGCAGGGAGAACAAATGAGCGTGGCGCACAATTAGGCAAGGTCACATTCTGCTGGAGCTGTGAGCACGGGGTGCGCTAATGAGCTCCCTGTGTGTGTGTGTGTGTGTGTGTGTGTGTGTGTGTGTGTGTGTGTGTGTGTGTGTGTGTGTGTGTGTGTGTGTGTGTGTGTGTGTGTGTGTGTGTGTGTGTGTGTGTGTGTGTGTGTGTGTGTGTGTGTGTGTGTGTGTGTGTGTGTGTGTGTGTGTGTGTGTGTGTGTGTGTGTGTCTTGAGGGAGGGAGGAAGGAGAGAAGAGTAAGCAATCCAAACCCCTTTCCATCAAAATTCTGATAATGTACAGGCAGACAGATAAGCTAGATGGTAATTCGGGCGAGGGACAGGCTTGAAAGTGAGAGGGCTTGTGGGAGAGAGGTGGGCTATCAGACAATCTGGCATCTGGGCCAAGTAGACATGTAGTCAGGCAGTCAGTCAGACAGAGCAATAGGCAGGTGTGTCAGCCAGACAACAGGCCGTTCAGTAGGAGCCACGTCACAGGCTTTCAAAGGAAAGTCAAAGTTATTAACTATTCAATCACATAAAGGGGAGGTGAAGGTGTGAAAGGTTGCAGACCAAAGCACTTTCTCTCCCGCGCATTAAGAGCCTGGTCCAGCGCTCCGGTGCTCTGAGTGGAAGAGAAATAGATTGCCTCCTAGGAAAACGACTGCTCACACAGTCTCTTTTCACCTTTTTCTCCTGTAATAATAGCAATCTGCTGTGAAAATCTAATCCCAAGTACCATTTACGCTGCATCTAGATAACTTCTGCTTGGGAAAGCGTACGACATGAATATTTCATTCGCTGATATCCAAATAAACAGTACAAGCCATCAATCAGCCGGCCTTCTAACAGGAAGTGAACTGGAAAGGGACATTGATAATGAACACCACGCGTAGAAGGAAATGCACATCTCACATCAGCTGCATGCCTTTATTTCTGCTACTGGCCAATAGGGCTGGGAATGGCCCGGCATCTCACCATACAATATTATTGTGATACTTAGGTGCCGATACGTATGTACGATTCTATATGTGTTGCGATTCGGTATTTGTGATTTTACTGTGATTTGATGTTCCAATCGTATTGCTCACCATATGTCTGCTGCAGTGACAAAAGTCATGAGAAAACGAGTTTTGATCAGTCATGGAAATAAAAGTGCAGATTATTTTTGGGCTCCCGCATTAAAAGATGAATGAAAAATACTGGTGTTTTGGTGCAGGTACAGCCAACTAGAATATCCTGATATGTAACTGTATCGATATGCATCCTAGTCATCCTGATCTACAACACACTGCAGTGTACATGGCCCTTACAAACACTTTAAAATGTGGATAACCCGACCCGTATGACATATTCATGACAACAAATCAGGCATGAATACTGTCCTTCATTTAAGTAATAGCTATATTCTGGCCATTAAAGTCAGATATGGCTGCATCCCCCTCTCCTCTCCTCTCCCTGGCCTAATTCTCCCTCCTCAGTAGCGGATAAGAAGGATCAGCAGTCCATCCATATGCACACATATCTATGGAGTGGATGTCAGGTCTCAGCTTGGCTCTAGCGCTGAAAGCCCTGGTAATGACACTTAATGAAAGCTGGGGA
Organism: Salvelinus alpinus; assembly: GCF_045679555.1. Lineage (NCBI taxonomy): Eukaryota > Metazoa > Chordata > Actinopteri > Salmoniformes > Salmonidae > Salvelinus > Salvelinus alpinus. Next base: position 37,022,047 of record NC_092090.1, read on the forward strand.
GCAGAGCCAGGCATGCGTAAGGAAGGAGAGGCCCAGTGTCCTTCCCCAGCATCCTCCTCCTCCCCCCCATCAGCCCTGCTCAGGCCCTCAGACACCATAAATAAACAAACGCGGTGCGTGCACGAGAATGGACGACTGTTCCCTCTGCTCCTCTCATGCCATTCACTTATTTATCTATTTATTTGTATTTACTCTCTCTCGCTCTCTCTCCCCCTCCCTCCCTCCCTCCCTCCGGCTGCTTTTAGAGCTCCTCTGTGTTCTCCCAGCTCCCTACAGGCTTCCTGGATGTCCTGGAACATTAGCTGAGTGAAGTCGCAGTCATCCAGTGGGCCTTTATAGGCTGAGTTTGCATCTGCCCTCCATTGGTATCAGGCCAGGCAGCACGCACGCATACACGCACACACACTTATTAGCGTACGGTACTCTCTCCAGAGCAATGTCCATCCTCAATGCCTCAGTGCTCCTCAACTACACATTGCACATTTTTAAATGTTTTTTTAACACTCAGCCAACCAGTGAATTTTTCCCAAAGCATGCTAACTGTTCTTTCAAAGCAGGTTTAAAGTTCTAAAGGGTCTTTTGGTACATTACCCACCTTGCATAAGACGTTTGAGAGAGATCAGTGTGGTGTGCTGTAAGTGACAGCATGAGGATGAGGTTAGGGACATGATGAGTGTTGAGGTTCCGTTATCAGAGCAAACACAGGGAATGATGGGATAGAATGGATCCCACTCACTACAAGCCTCTAATCAGCACAGTCAACACAGGGCTCTGATTGGGTTCACACAACCAGCCTAGTCTCTTCCTCCTATCTCACACTCACCAAAAGTAATCCCTTCAATCAGCCCTAACTTTACCGCATTTCAATTTAGGAGGAAATCAGACGGGAACGCATTACAGGGAAATGCCAGTGAGCACAGGACTGGCTTACTATAAAGCGAGGTGGTATAGGCAGTGCAAAATGAGGCTTCAACTGTCAAACAACCATATGGAACACAATTTCACCAATAAATCGCCTTTTCTCAGCATCCCATATAAAATGCAAGTTAAATTTTAAAAAGATATAGTCGGTACCATGGCAATGTGTGGGTGACGTCTGTCTGTCTAGACTAGTTTCTGAAAACAGACATGACTGGCCCAGAGGAGAGGAGACCGTGTCCTTGGATGGCTCTGTCTGTCCGTCCCTCTGTTAGGTGGGATGAACGAAACCTGATAGAAGGCTAGACTAGAGGTCATCTCTAAGCCCTCCTCCAGTCCTCAGTGTCAGAGCACCAGGCCTTTGATTACCACCGTCCATAGCCACCTCTAGGATTTCCCGCCTGACTGCACAAATGTATCTTCGGTGTTAACAAGCTGCAGTGGTCCTGTGGGGCAGGAAGGGCCGGTGGCGTCTGGGCCCTGGCGTGAGGAGACTGCAGTGGGGGTCACCCAGGGTGCGGAGGGGGAACTCGGAACAGCGAAACTGTTCTACTCTTGGAGATGGAGAGAGTGGCTGAGACAGGCTGGGCTGCATTAGAAAGGGGTGGGGATTTGAAACACCAATCTGCAGGCTTCTCAGAGGCTCTCAGGCCACTGATTTCACAGCCGGACGACACGGACCATTAGCCCCCAGAAACACAGATGCTAATCCCAGAACAACAGAAATCAACATGGCTGCCAATAGCTCTTATGAGTTACAGATGGGCTCCCGCTCTTAACCAATACTGTCTGAGATGGGTCAATAGCAACAATCACCAACACTTCACAGCTCTACTCTAGAAACACAGAGAGGAATTCACTCAGTCCTGGAAGTCACTGCTTTGTCACTGACGCTGTCTCTAGAGCCCCAGCAAAGAAACTAGTGAGGATTTAGAGGACATGTAGTCATTAGCCTCTTATGGACCTGCTGCTTCTTGTTCCTGGAGAACTGGGAAGTTGCCAGGGGATGGACTAGAGCCAAGCCCACTGATCCAGTGTCTCAGGTCAGTGCCAGTAGTACAGTACTCACTCTGTGTGGAGCAGCTGGACGGGAAGTCTGGTCAGGGCACTGCGCTGGCCACTCATACTGGCTTGAGAGGCCTGATACAAAAACAAGTGACATTACTCAATAGAAAGGAACAATGCTCTTCAATTGGTGTTATATTACAGTATATCAGGGTTGTAAATGTGAGGTCTGACAGTGTTATCCAGTGTGTGTAACTGTGTATGGTACGTACCCTGAACTTCTCGGCTTCAATCCTGCTCTCTTCCAGCTCAGCCTTCAGCCTCTTCATCTCCTCCTGCAGACCCTCCACACTCTTCTGCAGGTGACTGGACACACAGTTAATAAACCGGGTCACAACTCCCGGGTGGCTCCATTTACACTTATTTCACAAGTATTGTCACGTTCTGACCTTTATTTCCTTTGTTTTTGTCTTTATTTAGTATGGTCAGGGCTTGAGTTGGGGTGGGCAGTCTATGTTTGTTTATCTATGTTTTTCTATTTCTGTGTTTGGCCTGATATGGTTCTCAATCAGAGGCAGGTGTTATTCATTGTCTCTGATTGGGAACCATATTTAGGTAGCCTGTTTTGTGTTGGGTTTTGTGGGTGGTTGTTTTCTGTCTTTGTGTGTCTGCACCAGACAGTACTATTTCGGTTTTTCACATTTGTTGTTTTTTGTATTTTGAGTGTTCACCTTCATTAAACAAGATGAACAATTACCACGCTGCACCTTGGTCCTCTTCTTCTCCTCCAGATGACAGCCGTTACAAGTATAGCATGTTCCCTGCTCCATCTAATCTAAAGCCATCTAACGCCTGTACACTTGCAGTGCTCTAAACATGGGGACCTAATCATAATTAAAAACTGGGTGGTTTGAGCCTTGAATGCCGATTGGCTGACAGCCGTGGTATATTTAAGCAATAAGGTCCGAGGGGGTGTGGTATATGGCCAATATACCACGGCTAAGGGCTGCTCTTAGGCACGACGCAACGAGGTGCCTTATTGCGATTATAAACTGGTTACCATGTAATTAGAGCAGTAAAAATACATGTTTTGTCATATCCGTGGTATACGGTCTGATATACCACGGCTGTCAGCCAATCAGCATACAGGGCTCGAACCACCCAGTTTATAAACAGACCGTTTACCACGGATATGACAAAACATTTATTTTTACTGCTCTAATTACGTTGGAAACCAGTTTATAATAGCAATAAGGTGCCTCGGGGGTTTGTGGTATATGGCCAATATACCACGGCAAGGGCTATATCCAGGCACTCCGCGTTGCGTCTTGCTTAATAACAGCTCTTGGCCATGGTATATTGGCAAGATACCACACCCCCTCAGGCCTTATTGCTTAAGCATAGCACAATTTAGTCGAACAACAGGGTAGGCTGGATGTGTGTGGAAGAGCTCTTACTCCTTCTCTGCAGTGAGATGGATGATCATTTTGCTCTGGTCTTTGATCTTGAAGTTCAGTTTTTCATTGCCTTGCCTGTCGACAGGGTTAAGACAGGGTTAATGCTGCTTAGTGAATGTAGAGTAGAATGTGACTGGGCATCAGTGTGTGGAGTTAGGTATGCTCTTACTTCTGCTCCTTCACCCACTGGTTGACGTTGGTTACCACCAGCTCACTCTCCCTGTGTAGAAGAGAACTGTCTGAACGAGCATTACCCAGAGACTGGCGCAACACCTCCATCTGAGACAGAGAAATGGGGGGGAGAGAGAGAGCAGGTAATGAGAGTCTACAACTCTAACAGTGTCTATCTGACATATCTGGAGGTTTTAAGGGTTCACTACCTCATTAGCTGCTGTGCTGTACTTGTGCTCCATGGAATCGCACTGTGAGTGTAAGGCATCCACCTGAACAGAGACACATGAACAAACCCCTACTGCACATCCTAATGGCTATGCAGCTCATTTTCCATTGAGAGGTGATTACTAACTATGCTGTTTGGCCTTTCTGTGCCAGTGCAAAGTGTGAGGATATGTGTCATAACTAGAGCCAAGAGGTTTTCATGAGCACATCAATTGATCAGGAAAACTTTGGGCCTAGTTACACAGTTAGGCGGTAAGGCTATTATAAGGGCCCAGAGTTTTTCCTGATCAGGTCACATGGTCAGCAAAACCTCCTATCCTTAGTCATAAACCCTACCAGAATGTCCCCAGAACCCATTGTGTAAGTGTGTGTCTGACCTGGGCCACCTTGACATGGTAGTTCTCCCTGAGAGAAGCCATCTCCACCTCCTCCTCCAGGGCTACCAGCTGCTCCTGGCCCCAGCGCTGAGACCTCCCCAGCTGGGCACTCAGCTCTGCCAGCCTGCCCTCACAGGACCGAGTCTAGGTGGGAGAGGGATGATACCTGTCATTGGCATTTCCTAATATAATTTTTGTTGTCATTTCTGAAAACTGATGGACCTTTTAAATGAATGATGAACAATGAGTCACAGCAACATGCAATGTATATTCATGAGGGTTTCCCATAACCCTGCCCAGGTAGGAAACTGGGAAACAATAGTTCATTAGTTAATTACATTGTAGTGAACTCCTCCATAAACATCTCCTTCTAGTAACATTGTCCTGTCATGTTGAGCCACTACATCAAAGAACTGGTCAACATAAAATACAAGTTTTTCTTTATAGGAACAATGTGAAGGCCAGCAGTAACCAGTCCTCCATAGCCACATCCCCTGCCCTATCCTCTGCCTGGCTGGGACACACGGAGGCTGCGCAGTGTTCACATCCCCACCACAATGACCTTTCCACAAGTCCAGGGAGCACGCAATGCAGAGGAGAGGCAATACATGTAATGAAAGAAGCAAAGGCAATTAAAGTGGTGTGTGAGTGGGGATGAGCCTGACTGGAGGCTCCAAACTGCAGTACTGCAGCTCTGTATTCCCCCTAACCCCTGTGTGACAGCATCGCAACCCCAGTCTGGTCATCCTCTTGCTGTGTTCATCTGCTAATCCGTGCAAAAGGACAGCCGTGCACACACACGTACAGTATGTAGATACACATCAAGCACATAGACACCACAAACAGGTTACATGCTGTACAAACACACTAATGTTAACACATTCACACACACTCACATTTAGGTGTGTGAAATGAGTTGCTCTCCCCCAGCCCTCCCCAGAACCCAGCCATACCACACGGCCAGAGACAATCATTATACCCTTCCTCTGATCCCACCGAGCAACCAGCAATTATTTCTAAAAGTGGAAAGTAAAAACCGACAAACACACACACAGCTGCACATAATCATTATTTTTTGTGGGATGGGTTGTGCGGGGAGGGTGCAACACACACTTCATTTTCTCTGGCGGAGTTTGCTGACCGCAAAATGACAAGGATGCTCTTCCTAAACCAATTAAGAGGGCAGAACGCCGCTGTTACCATGCAACATTGACAGCACTTAAGGAGGATGACGTGAGACCACAGCGATGAGCCACAGAGATGTGCCCTCGGCTAAACACACATACAAACACATTGTAGAGAGGTTTGGCACTGCAGAGCAAGCACACACAGCTCTTATGTGCCTGTGTACACAAACAAAGTGCTTCGGATTTGTCACAATACAAACACAATGCTTAGACTATTTGAACCGTAAAGCCTCTTAGACATTTTCACATTTTCACTTGAAAACGTGTTACTACATTTCTGTACTGTATGAGTATCTCAGTTAAACTGTGATTTATATTTTGGCTATTATGTGAGGCAGTTCCTCTAAGCAAAACTCTGTGTTTAAATGTTGGTGTCTTTGCAAACTTTTTCTGTATGTACAGTTGAAGTCAGAAGTTTACATACACTTAGGTTGGAGTCATTAAAACTAGTTTTTCAACCACTCCACAAATTTCTTGTTAACAAACTATAGTTCTGGCAAGTCGGTTAGGACATCTACTTTGTGCATGACAAGTCATTTTTCCAACAATTGTTTACAGACAGATTATTTCACTTATAATTCACTGTATCACAATTCCAGTGGGTCAGAAGTTTACATACACTAAATTGACTGTGCCTTTAAACAGCTTGGAAAATTCCAGAAAATCATGTCATGGCTTTAGAGGCTTCTGATAGGCTAATTGACATCATTTGAGTCAATTGGAGGTGTACCTGTGGATGTATTTCAAGGCCTACCTTCAAACTCAGTGCCTCTTTGCTTGACATCATGGGAAAATCAAAAGAAATCAGCCAAGACATCAGAATTTTTTTTGTAGACCTCCACAAGTCTGGTTCATCCTTGGGAGCAATTTCCAAACACCAGAAGGTACCACGTTCATCTGTACAAACAATAGTACGCAAGTATAAACACCATGGGACCACGCAGCCATCATACCGCTCAGGAAGGAGACGCATTCTGTCTCCTAGAGATGAACGTACTTTGGTGCGATAGTGCAAATCAATCCCAGAAAAGCAAAGGACCTTGTGAAGATGCTGGAGGAAACAGGTACAAAAGTATCTATATCCACAGTAAAACGAGTCCTATATTGACATAACCTGAAAGGCCGCTCAGCAAGGAAGAAGCCACTTCTCCAAAACCGCCATAAAAAAGTCAGACTACAGTTTGCAACTGCACATGGGGACAAAGATCGTACTTTTTGGAGAATTGTCCTCTGGTCTGATGAAACAAAAATAGAACTATTTGGCCATAATGATCATCATTATGTTTTGATGACAAAGGGGGAGGCTTGCAAGCCAAAGAACACCATCCCAACCGTGAAGCACGGGGGTGGCAGCATCATGTTGTGGGGGTGCTTTGCTGCAGGAGGGACTGGTGCACTTCACAAAATAGATGGCATCTTGAGGAAGGAAAATGATGTGGGTATATTGAAGCAACAGCTAAAGACATCAGTCAAGAAGTTAAAGCTTGGTCGCAAATGGGTCTTCCAAATGGACAATGACCCCAAGCATACTTCCAAAGTTGTGGCAAAATGGCTTAAGGACAACAAAGTCAAGGTATTGGAGTGGCCATCACAAAGCCCTGACCTCTATCCTACAGAACATTTGTGGGCAGAACTGAAAAAGCGTGTGCGAGCAAGAAGGCCTACAAACCTGACTTAGTTACACCAACTCTGTCAGGAGGAATGGGCCAAAATTCACCCAACTTATTGTGGGAAGCTTGTCGAAGGCTACCCGAAACATTTGACCCAAGTTAAACAATTTAAAGGCAATGTTACCAAATACTAATTGAGTGTATGTAAACTTCTGACCCACTGGGAATGTGATGAAAGAAATCAAAGCAGAAAGTCATTCTCTCTACTATTATTCTGACATTTCACATTCTTAAAATAAAGTGGTGATCCTAACTAACCTAAGACTGGGAATTTTTACTAGGATTAAATGTCAGGAATTATGAAAAACTGAGTTTAAATGTATTTGGCAAAGGTGTATGTAAACTTCCAACTTCAACTGTATGTGTGTGTGTGTGTGTGTATGTGTGTGTGTGTGTGTGTGTGTGTGTGTGTGTGTGTGTGTGTGTGTGTGTGTGTGTGTGTGTGTGTGTGTGTGTGTGTGTGTGTGTGTGTGTGTGTGTGTGTGTTGTACATGCAGAATCTATGGGGGTCTGGGAGAAAGGTCTCATTATCCAATCAGCTTTAGGAATACAGCCCCGCACACACAGAAAGGGCACTGCTACAAGTCACACCTCTTTTCTCTACAACAGAACCTGCTCTCTCCTGTAGTGGTCAATTAGTGTACAGCGCGACCTGTGGAGGTTAAGTCTCTACTTCAGAGGGGCTGTGTGCTCCACACTAATGACCAGGCATTCTAAGGGTGTAGTGTTCATTTCCAGCCCTGGGTATATATTACACTAGATAACCCCCTTTCCTATTATACAACACATAAGGTTGAAAGATTGAGCCATCACACTTCTAATCATGTGATGGTGTAGTGGTTGGCTACAGGCTGTAACAGTCTAGGATTTAATGTGAGGCTATCTGGTCCATGACCTAATGGTTGGCAGTGTCTGATCTAGAACCAGATCAGTGGTTATTGGATATTGACAATGAAATGAATGGTTATTGGTTAATTGCCATGAGGATGAATGGAAATGTTGATGTGTAGATCCTTCTCTCTCACCTCATCCAGTGACTGTCTGCTGGCAGTGCGTAGTCTGTGGAGCTCTGCAGCCAGCTGCCTGGTCCTCTCCTCCTGGCCCCCTCTCTTCTCTGACAGCTGGGAGCTCCTCTGCTGTAGGCGGGACAGCTCACTACAGAGACTTGCAGCCTCACCACTCTGCTCAGCCAGCTGACCAGTACCACCACACGCACAGCCACACACCACAAAACAAACATCCACACAAAATATACATTGCTAGTCCCACTACACATTATTTCCTCCACATTCATTAACCTAAAACAAGTTGAGAGTTGATGTTATTGTTTTAACATCAGTATTTTCAATACATGCCTGACAGAGTACCAGTGTGTAAGCAGGGCACGCACCAGCTCCATGCTCTCATTATGGGAAGCCTGGGTGGAGGCCAGCTCCAGTCTCAGCTCTCTGAGGCTGTGTTGTGCTGCTGCTGTGTCCCTGGTCCCCTGCCTGCTGTTGGCCTGGGCCTCCTCTACACACTCCCTCAGCCTGGACACCGTCTCCTGAAAGACGCTCATCTGGAGAGAACACACACATGGAACATGGGTCCTAAACTACACACAAAATACACTCAACATATGGACAGTATGTGACTGTGACCTCTGACCTCTTGGCTGTGGCTCTGGCCCTCCCTGCTCTCCAGCTCCCTCCTGCACTGCCGCAGCTGAGCCTGGCAGGCTGTCTGTTCCTCCTGCAGCCTCTAGGTGGTGCTCTGCAGCTCTACCACACGCTCCTGCAGGCACCCCACAGTCCTCTCCCGCTCCCTCAGCTGTAGGACAGACAGCAGACTCACCCCTATCAAAGCTCCCATCAGGTGTGTGTGCCACTGTGTGTATATCAGGCTCAAAGATAGATGGGACTAAATCTGACAATCGCAGCCCCATTTTAGCTCTCTGTTCCAGGATTAAGTCACATGGATGGGCAGATAGATGAGAGATCTGCACTTATATGCATGACAGATTTTAAATTGGGATTAAGGAGATTAATTTCAGGCCGTAATTGAGTGGGAAACTTTTTGATCAGATTGATTTAACTTTCTAAAGATATGAATTATGTGCTTCAATTGAATTTCCTAGCAGCTGAACAGTTGGTAAATTGCCGCGCTTCAGGCTTGTATCCCTTTGGCTGGTGGAAAACTATTATTTCACTAAATTCATGACGTGTGCAGATCTGACTCATTTCTCTTGCTTCCTTTGGGGTTAAAAAATAATTCCTATTTTTGAAACACAAATTCAGAGACGGAAACGAATTCAATTTGCGAGCATGGCTGGAGGGGGAATCTGAGTGGATTGTAGATGAGTGTAGCCAGGCTTCAGTCAGACACTATGTGAGGAGAAGACGCTCTCCTGATGAATGGAAAAACAACATGTATGCCTCTTGAAACTTTTAACTGTCAGCAAGCACAGGTTTAATTCATGACGTTCACTGACACTAAATTATTTGTGTTGGGATATTGCCTTTAGTCATAAATCAACAGACAAACACTACATTATGATGAACATTTGTTGTGTGAGTGTGACATGCATTTGCAATATGTGTGAATTTAATGACTGCATATTTCTAGTTGAGCACTAGCTTTTGGATACATTAGTATGTGTGTGAAAGCACCTGGTTGAGTGCTGAGTTGTTGACTGCACATGTCTAGTTGAGTGCTAGTTGTATTTACATTATTATAAACTGGTTGGTTCAAGCCTGAATGGAGATTGTTTGACAGCAGTGGTATATCAGACCGTATAACACGGGTATAGCAAAACATTTAATTACATTGGTAACCAGTTTATAATAGCAATAAGGCACCTCTGGGGTTTGTGGTTTATGGCCAATATACCATGGCTAAGGGCTGTATCCAGGCATTCTGCGTTGCGCCGTGCATAAGAACAGCCCTTAGCCGTGGTATATTGGCCATATTCCACAAACCCCCGAGGTGCCTTATTGATTAACTATAGTGTTTGACTCTACCTGGCTGTGAGCTGCTTCCAGGTTGGTTCTGAGCTGGTTTCTCTCTCTCTCCCTGGCTCCCTGGTTCCTCTCCTGCAGCCTGGTCTGCTCCTGGGACAGCTCTGCCCGCAGTGCCCGGCTGGCATCAGCCTGCTCCTGCAGCTGGAACACAGAGAGACAACCACAGTCACACAGCCAACCAACCGACCACACGTTTACAGGCAATATTCTAAGGTTAGGCTCCATTTACATTTTAGTCATTTAGCACAGGGGTTCCCCAAACGTTTTCACTCGGGGGGCCCCCCTTCCAGCATTGGGGAACATCCCGCGCCCCCGCCACGTCTATTTCTATGGGCACAGGCACTGTTCATGACAAACGGTTCACACCCCTCTTGTTGGTGGAGAGAACTTTGCAGGTGTAAAGTATCATGACACAAGGCGAGACCCAGATGCAGAAACAGGAGGCAGATGGTTGGAGTTTAAGATGTTTAATACATCCAAAGGGATTAGGCAAGAGAATGGTCGTGGACAGGCAAAAGGTCAAAACCAGTTCAGAGTTCAGGAGGTACCGAAGGGCAGGCAGGCTCGAGGTCAGGGCAGGCAGAATGGTCAAGCAGGTGGGCATGGAATCCAGAAAACAAGTAAGGGTCAGATCCCGGAGGACTAGCAAAAGGTGAAAAAGGCAAAGCAGGAAACTGGGAAAACCGCTGGTAGGCTTGGACATACAAGACAAACTGGCACAGAGAGACAGGAAACACAGGGATAAATACACTGGCACAGAGAGACAGGAAACACAGGTATAAATACACTGGGGAAAACAAGCGACACCTGGAGGGGGTGGAGACAATAACGAGGACAGGTGAAACAGATCAGGGTGTGACATAAAGCTTATTTCATTCAATTCTACACATTTTGTAATGGGGTGTAAAGACCATTTTGCAGTTTTAAAGCATATTTTCTTGCAATTCTATACATTTTGCCATGTCTAATGTGTATTCATGCCATATTTGAGTGACCAAAAAATTTCAACAATATATATCGGCTAAAAAAACAAAATAAAAAAATGTTAGCTGACATGCGCTAGTTGATCTGGACATTTCTGACAAGTTATAAATAGCTGTAAGATATGCAATGACTAAGATGACAAGAGGAACTGATGATGCACTACCCAATTTCAAAATTGCACCTTGTGCATTCTACTATTACAACTTCCGAGAGTAAGCGTAAAGCCAGACTGAGTTCCTTTAAAAAAATGGAATAAGGGCCTCCCGAGGGGCGCAGCGGTCTAACGGCTGTATCACAACTGGCCGTGATCGGTAGTCCCATAGGGCGGCACACAATTGGCCCAGCGACGTCCGGGTTAGGGGAGGGTTTGGCCAGGGGAGCTCAACGCGCTCTAGCGACTCCTTGTGGCGGGCCGGGCGCCTGCAGGCTAACCTCGGGTCGTCAGGTGAACAGTGTTTCCTCCGACACATTGGTGCAGCTAGCTTCCGGGTTAAGCGGGCGGGTGTTAGGAAGCGCGGTTTGGCGGGTCATGTTTCGGAAGACGCATGACTCGACCTTCACCTCCCGAGCCCGTTGTGGAGTTGCAGCGATGAGACAAGATAAAAATTGTGGAGAAAAAGGGGGTACATTTTTTTTATAAAAAATTATTTGTATAAAAATGTAAAACAAAACAATTCTCAATAAAGAAGTTATCAGCAAAGTCACTGTTAGTAGGAAAGGTCAAGTGCAAGGCTACTGGGTCATTAGCTATCCCAAATCAATATATTGATCTAGTGTAATGCAACACCCTCTTTTCACGCCACTTCGATACAAAGTGATTTTCATGGCAGGTTAGGAGAGCATTTTCCCTAAACCTAACCATTTTCCTAACCTTAACATCAGTCTCCTAACCTGATACGACTAATTCACTTTGGTATCGAAGTGGGGTTAAAAGACTGTTCCTCTAGTGCAGTGGCTCCAAAACTTTTTATAGTCCCGTACCCCTTCAAACATTCAACCTCCAGCTGTGTACCCCCTCTAGCACCAGGGTCAGCTCACTCTCAAATGTTGTTTTTTGCCATCAATTTAAGCCTGCTACACACACACTATACAATATATTTATTAAACATAAGAACGAGTGTGAGTTTGTCACAACCCGACTCGTGGGATGTGACAAAGAGCTCTTATAGGACCAGAGCACAAATAATAATATAATAATAATCAATAATTTAGCTCTTTATTTAACCATCTTACATATAAATCCTTATTTGTTCATTTGAAAATTGCGAATAACTCACCACAGGTTAATGAGAAGGGTGTGCTTGAAAGGATGCACATAACTCTGCAATGTTGGGTTGTATTGGAGTCTCAGTCTTAAATCATTTCCCACACACAGTCTGTGCCTGTATTTGGTTTTCATGCTAGTGAGGGCTCTCTCACATAGGTACGTGGTTGCAAAGGGCATCAGTGTCTTAACAGCGCGATTTGCCAAGGCAGGATACTCTGAGCGCAGCCCAATCCAGAAATCTGGCAGTGGCTTCTGATTAAATACAATTTTCACAGAACCGCTTGTCGCAATTTCGATGAGGCTCTCTTGTTCAGATATCAGTAAGTGGACTGGAGGCAGGGCATGAAAGGGATAACGAATCCAGTTGTTTGTGTCACCCGTTTTGGGAAAGTACCTGCGTAATTGCGCACCCAACTCACTCAGGTGCTTTGCTATATCACATTTGACATTGTCCGTAAGCTTGAGTTCATTTGCACACAAAAAAAATCATACAATGATAGAAAGACCTGTGTGTTGTCCTTGTTAATGCAGACAGAGAAGAGCTCCAACTTCTTAATCATAGCCTCAGTTTTGTCCCGCACATTGAATATAGTTGCGGAGAGTTCCTGTAATCCTAGATTCAGATCATTCAGGCGAGAAAAAACATCCCCCAGATAGGCCAGTCGTCTGAGAAACTCGTCATCATGCAAGCGGTCAGAGACGTGAAAATGATGGTCAATAAAGAAAACTTTAAGCTCGTCTCTCAGTTCAAAAACACTTGTCAATACTTTGCCCCTTGATAACCAGCGCACTTCTGTATGTTGTAAAAGCATTGCATGGTTGCTGCCCATATCATTGCATAGTGCAGAAAATACACGAGAGTTCAGGGGTCTTGCTTTAATAAAGTTAACCATTTTCAGTGTAGTGTCCAAAACGTCTTTCAAGCTGTCAGGCATTCCCTTGGCAGCAAGAGCCTCTCTGTGGATGCTGCAGTGTACCCAAGTGGCGTCGGGAGCAACTGCTTGCACGGGCGTTACCACTCCACTATGTCTCCCTGTCATGGCTTTTGCGCCATCAGTACAGATACCAACATGAGCAGCAGCTACGGACCGTTAGTGGAATTCCCACGAGAGAGTAACGGTTAATGTGATTGGATGTTAATTATTTGACTAGGCTACCTGTATTTGACATTGTGTTGTTATTTTGCTGAACACTAGATGGTTTAATTGTATTTTTGGTAGTGAAACGAGGCTATTCAGTCAAAAGAAAAACTCAACCAAATGTATAGCCCCAATGGAAAATAAAAATGGACAGTTTCTTTTGGGGTGGGGGGGGGGGGGGGGGGTGTACCCCCGACCACATTGCACATACCCCAGTTTGGGAATACCTGCTCTAGTGTAACAGGCCCTAAATGACTCAGGGTAGAGGAGGTGTTGTCGTTTCAGGACACTGTTTGTTGGAACTTGTTGGTTGGTTTGCTGTACGTGTTAATGTTAGGTCTTACCTGCTGCTGTAGAGTCCTGAGTGTGTCCTTGGGGTTGGTCAGCTCTGCCTCCAGCTGCTGAGCCCTCTGCTGGTGTGTGTTGGCCTTCTGCTAAGCACTGAGTTGGGCCTGCCTGCTCTCCCCTGCCTCCTTCAGACTCTCCACCTGGGTCCTGATACACACACACAGCCACACCCTCAGTCAGGGGCTCCCAGTCTTTAAACGACCACTACTTTCAAACTGGCATGTTTGATACCTCTCTCTGCCAACGCTACCCCCCACATGCTGTAAACTTTGTTTTCACTCTTGTTCACATTTTCAAAATCAAAGGGAATTTCATTTATCTTGTGATGTAATGCGAAAAACGTGCTCATTTGAGAGTAATGCGTGTGTGTGTTTGTGTCTGTCAGATTTAATCTGAGCAGGCAAGCATGAACATTTAATGAGAGGACGTTGCACTAATTCTGTCTGTGCGGTGCTTTGCGGTGTGGCATGGTGTAGTGGGGCAAGCGTTGGGCTGATGGGGCGCCGGGGCGTGAGTGATGGGATCAGAGCTGTGTGTGTGAGGGGTGGCCATGGCCTGTTTACCGCCAGGTGAAGCAGCTAATCAAATTCCAGGCCCGGTTCGCGCCCTCTCTCCCTGAGACATTAACTCAGACCACAGCCAAGCGTCAAAGCCCTCGCCTGCCCAGGGAGGGACATACCACGCGTTAAGGAGGGGAACGAGGGACACACCAACAGAGTGTGAAGGAGAAACTTCTACTGTACGTAGAGCAGAGTGTGAAGGAGAAACTTCTACTGTACATAGAGCAGAGTGTGAAGGAGAAACTTCTACTGTACATAGAGCAGAGTGTGAAGGAGAAACGTATACTGTACGTAGAGCAGAGTGTGAAGGAGAAACTTCTACTGTACATAGAGCAGAGTGTGAAGGAGAAACGTATACTGTACGTAGAGCAGAGTGTGAAGGTGGCGTTCCCTAGGGACATGTTCTACCAATACCCATCCGATAAGCAACACCTTTAGACAGTCTAAGAAAAAGAGAGAACGAGAGATATAGAGAGGAGGTGGGCGGGGGTTGAGGGGTAAAGCCCTTCCAGAAGTGAGTGTGTGTTTGAGTGTGTGTGTGTGGAGGGGGGGGCCCAGAGCCTTCTCAGTGCTCACCTCCCTCTCCCATTGACAAGGCAGCCGCAGTAACAGCAAATCGATGGCTTGTGAATCCCCTGCATCCCCTCCTCGCCAGGCTGATCAATATCCCTGGCAATTAGAATCCCCTATCTGCATGGCTGTGGGGACCTCTGGGTGGCTCGCCAGCCCACAAACACCCAATTTAGTCCTCAGCCTATCACTTAATTACTAAATCCTCCCTAATGCCTATTGGCAGGCGGCGGGCGCACTCCAAGCGGCAGGACGGCTGACTGAACAGGAGACCTTTGGCAAGGTGCTGGTTAAGACGCTCCCATCCCTCTTCTCCTGGCCAGTTAAACATCTTATTTCACAAGAGGGCCCCGACCTGGAATGATCCGCCTATCGAGCGGCCGGCGCACACACAGCCCAGATGGACAGGGGGGGAGGAGGGGGAGAGCGGGTTAGGCAGCGTGCCAAGGGTCACAAAGCCATAACACTTTTCTCTCTTTCTCTCAGCCACTAAGATACAGACAAGATTGAGAGTGTGTGTGAGGCACAGTGGGTTTTTAAACACATTTAACATCAGATTTTCATTTGATCACATTTTTTTCACAGGCATTATTTAGAGTGATTGTTTGAGAGGCTTGTCTGAGTCATAAAGACACTGTGGCCTTACTTGCCAAAAGGTTCAGTTTGGATCTAAATGGGAATAAGACAGTCTTACAGACTCATGGCAATCAGAAAATACTCAAGTCACTGTTGAACTAATGGCTCAGTGAAATGTGAAGGATTGGGGTTAAAGACAGGGTTCACGACATGAAGTCATGCTGTGTGCTTGGCGGTGGAGGGCTGCAGGTCCCGACAGAGATCATTGAGTCACGGTTCGCCATTTTTCATCCTGCGGCCAAATCTTTCCAAGGAAATTCACTTAAATATGATTAGGCTGTAGTTTACTACAAGCGTCTGTACATAAATATTGATAATAATGGCAAGAAGCGGAGGGAGCTCAACCATCGTGAGTCAAGGTGCAATCCAAAAATGTGATCATCAATTGAAAAGGAAAAGGCACAACGCGCAAATACCATGGTGAGCATTCTGCCTTTTTCCTTTTCAATAAATATTGATTACTCGTTTATTTGTATCTGCCTACAAATCGTACCGCTCCTAAAAGGTATAGCTATATCCTATATGCAAAACGTAGCTCAAGAGAAAGTGCAAGTGTCAGCTGTCATCATTCTTGCTGCTCCATACCTTTCCTAGTTGGGCGTGTGAGATCAGGTGCGCGTTTGGTCTCAATTTAATAGAGTAGGCTGTAGCCTATGCATAGGTGGAGAAGCACGGGGCAGTTCTCTTTCCAAGGAAATTAGCTTCATAAATATAATTAGGCTATAGTTTACTACACTGCCTAGTAATACATATGAATCACCCATATTATTTTGTAAGTCTGAAAATCGTCCCGCTCCTAAAAGGTAGGCTATTAAACGTAGCTCAAGAGAAAGTGCAAGTGTCCGCTCTCTCTCCAACTCTGCTCTCTTCAAACTACTTCTAACCTATTGGCTGATATAGCCCAGTAATACTGATAGCCTAACATAATGGAGAATGTGAGAATCTCTGGTAATTTAACCTATTTCTTAGGTTATTTTTGGACATTCTGATATTGACCATAGAGCACAAAATTGCTAGGACCATGGCTAGCAAGCTAGCTGCATCACATACGCCTAAAATAACATTGCGGGACCGCGGTCGGGTTCGGGACCAGTTCTTGCTGGAGCGGGTGGGAGTCGGACCGAAAGCCAGCGGGAGCGAATAGGTGCGGTATGAAAAGCTTGTGGGTGCGGGTGGGAATGGCATGAATAAATCAGTCATGCGCAGACCTCTACTTGGAGTCAGATAGAGACAGACAGTCAGAGTGCTTTAGGGAACCCAAAGCCATGTAGAGTACCTGGAGCCCTGCAGCTCATGTTCTGTGGTGCGGAGTCTCTCCTTTAAGGTGCGTAGCTCTGCCTGTAGCTTCCTCTGGGCCTGCTCTGCCGTCACCACCTCTACCACCCGCTCTGCCAGGTGTTCCTGTGACCGATGCTGCCACCCCTCCCCCAGCAACACCTTCTCCTCCTGACGAGCCAGATCCTGGGCTGAGACACAGACACAAACATAGACACATAACATATTTTGATCATTTACTATCAACAATGCTATTATATTACATATCTTATCTGTTATCTTGTGTGTTGATTTGCCCTCCTTCTGCATTCATGCATGTTCCGTTGTTTCTTATTTTGATGGTCCCTCTGAGTGCATATGCATACGTTAGTATGCATGTGTGAGTGTGAGTGAGTGTGTGTGTCAGACAAAAGGCCCCAGGCTGTGAATTGATGGGCTGTTTCATTGCTGGCTAGCTGCTGAGGCTTCTGGGGCAGGCAGGACGTAAACAGGTGAATGTCTCAGACTGCTCATTAAAGTCAGCCCTAGAGGCTGCACTGCTGCTGCTGCCACTACAACCATGTCACTCTCCTCTTTCTCCCCTTCCCTCCTTCCATCAGCATCACTCTCATTCCTTCTTCCTCATGCCTCTACTGCTTTTAACTGTTTTTAGAACCTCTTCTCCATCAAGGAAGGGGGAAGGAGAGAGAGAGACAAACAGACAGACAGAGCAAGACAGAGAAATAGGGAGAGAGAGAGAGCTACAAAGGTACCTGACTACACACGAGTCCAGCTTTATAGACACCAGTCTCCCAGCCCACCCCCCAGGACTGTGTAATCCTCCTACCCGTGTCCCTGCAGCATCCCTGGGCCTCCTTTAGTTCCTCCCTGAGGGTCATCAGCTGGGTCCTGAGAGAGCCACACTCTGCCTCTCTCTGCTGTCCTTCCCTCCTGGCCCTCTGGACGTCAGCCTCCAGGCCCATGGCTGCAGCCGCCTGCCGCTCCACCTCCACAGCCCGACTCCTCAGAGTCTCCCGGGCCTCCAGCAGGTCAGCCTTCGAACGCCTCAGGAGGTTATCCCGCTTCTGCACTGCCTGGGAGGGAAAAGAGGGAAGGCTCAGTCAAAGTGTGAGTGTGTGTGTGAACATACACTACCGTTAAAAAGTTTGGGGCCACTTAGAAAAACCAGTCTCAACATCAACAGTGAAGAGGCGACCCCGGAATGCTGGCCTTCTAGACAGAGTTGCCAAGAAAAAGCCATATGCCAGGTGTCTGTGTTCTTTGGCCCATCTTAATCTTTTATTTTTATTGGCCAGTCTAATAACTGCAAAAAGGTTTCCTAATGATCAATTAGCCTTTTAAAATGAAAAACTTGGATTAGCGAACACAGCGTGCCATTGGAACACAGGAGTGATGGTTGCTGATAATGGGCCTCTGTACGCCTATGTAGATATTCCATTAAAATCAGCCGTTTCCAGCTACAATAGTCATTTACAACATTAACCAGGACTACACTGTTTTTCTGATGTTATTTTAATGGACAAAAAAGCAGCTTTTCTTTCAAAAACAAGGACATTTCTAAGTGACCCCAAACTTTTGAACGGTAGTGTATACTCCTGTGTGTGTATCCTCTTATCCAGAGAGTTCTATTTATGTGTGTGTGTGCGTGTTTTACACTTCCTGAAGTTCTGAGTGAGTAGGTGTATGTAAGGTCTTTCTATCCTATCCTCCAGGCATGTTGGAGGTGATGGGGCCTGGCCTGGCATCGTGCCGCAGTGTGTACCTGCTGTCTCTTGGCACACTATCTGTGGGCGGCCTGCAGGTCCTGCTCCAGCCTGGCAGCCCTCTGCTCTTGAGCTCTCACCTCCTCCAGCCTGCCTCCCAGCCTCTTGCAGCCGCAGCACCTCTGCAGCACACACACACATGGATGCACACACACACAAGCAGGCACACACAAATACACCCACACTATGCAGTAAAAAATAAACCCTTTATGTATTATAAACACAAAGTTATTGGTTGAGTTGTGTCATGCCCTCCACACCTGCCACAGTGTTGTCCTTGAGCTGGGTGAGTCTGGACACCTTCTCTCTCAGCTGACGAACCTCTCACTGGCACACACTGAGGTCCTGGCTACCCTGGGCACACTGCTCCACGGTCTGGGAGAATGCCTAGACACACACACACACACACACACACACACACACACACACACACACACACACACACACACACACACACACACACACACACACACACACACACACACACACACACACACACACACACACACACACACACACACACACACACACACACACACACACACACACACACACACACCTGTCACATACCTATGACTAAGCTTTCCACATCCTCACCTGAGAGACCCAGCATAGCAATGCCTCGCCCTCCTCCACCCCCCAGGACATCTCCACACCTGCTCTAGCGCGTTCAGTGAAGCGCCTGCCCCTAATTTGGCATTTCCACCATGATGGCATGAGTATCAGTGTGTGGAGGAAGTGTCCTGTGTTAGGGGAGCACCTATCTGACAGGTGTCACATCCAATCTGCACAGACCTACTGATGTTTTAACTATTCAATTAACCAGCCAACTGCACTGTGTGGCTGCCATGACATATTTACCTAAGATAAGTTGTGTGTGTGTGTGAGCGCAGGCAGCTGACAGGTCAACATGTCACTGTCACTCTTCCTCCGGAAGAGTGTGTGTGTATGTGTGTCAGCCATCTCCCCACTGCTCTCAGACCCTATCAAACGTGGTGGAGAAAATACAAGCCAACAGCTTTGAGTGAAATATGTACGTAAACATTAAGTGAAAATAAAAAAAGTATAATTCAGCCATGTTGCGGAGGGAAGATCCTGCAATCTCCCCCTTCATCTCAGACCATTAAAATAACGAGTTGTCACCAGGCTCTGATTTCACTACCCCCTGACGCTGACACCCGTCAAGACAAATCTAGATTTCATGGCCACTTACAGATGTATAAATAGTCAAACGAGGTGCTCTAACCATCTATAAAACGCAGCTAAAAGGTTGCCAGAAGATGGCGGGCATCGTGGGCCAGCCAGGCTGGGTAATCAATCTGGGCTGAGTCGGAGTGGAGCGGGGAGCGGTGGCTGCGTGTGTTGGGAGTAGGGCAGTAAATCACGTCAGCGCAGCGCGGGCGCTCCTCTGACACGCCAGCCACTCCAGCTGACACTGGGCCTGCTTGACAGCCTGATGGATCGCCCCACTACACTCCATTAAAGGCAAACGGGCACACGCATGCTGACATAACAAACAATTAGTCACCGTGGCCGTTATGGACCTTGGTTGGTGTGGGTCGGCGTCTGTCTGGCGATGGCTGCTCTGACTTCCTGTCTAGGGTCAGTTTAAAGCCAGGGTTGGAATACACAGAACTACAGTGAACTTACTGAACATACAGTAGGACCAAACTTCTAACTATAGTTGATGAGTGAAGTTTTAAAGACAATGACTTTCTCTGGCCACTGTGATTTCACTGGCCACAGTGACTGGTTGTGTTAGCAGGACTCCAGCATGAAGAGGTGACGTGTTCTGTCCCTACTGTACCTGTTGTAGTTCCTGGATGCGGGCAGAGCTAAGAGTCGTAGTCTGAGTCAGAGCGGATGTGAGTGGCTCTGTAGACAGAGAAATCAGCTTGGCTCTTCACCACACTCTCCTCCTGTTCCTCCACCTGAGAGAGGCACACAGGAACAAACATAGCGCACAGATATATCTGTTGACAGACCGGTACAGAAACACTGTACCGGTACAGAAACACTGTTGACTTTAGTAGGTCTCTCCTCCCATTTCCTTCCTGTGTTGTGAAGTTGAGTGTTGAGAGGTAGAGACAGAAGGGACTGGCTGGAGCTCTGTGAGACTATGGTTGAAGGGCAGACTGCATGGGGTCCTCCTGTCTGACTGTGGGTGAGGCAGGCCGGGGGTCACTATGAGACCAAGTTTGGGGCTGAGGTGCTGGGTGAATTCACACTAATGAAACAGAGACAGGCAAACAGAACGTTTCCCCTCAGTCTCCCCCGTCTGCGCTGGGCCTGATGGCTCGTGACTGGAGCACATTCTGCTTCTCACAGATGAGTTGGTCTGTCTGAGTACACACACACACACACACACACACACACACACACACACACACACACACACACACACACACACACACACACACACACACACACACACACACACACACACACACACACACACACACACACACACACACACACACACACACACACACACACACACACACACACACACACACACACACACACAAAATGTCCTATTGGGTGTCAGTGGTTTGTCAGGATTACTTTGTGCTGCTGCACTTATAAAACACTCCCAAATGGCCTCTAAGTTTATGAGGATAATATATCTATCTGAATACGGTGTTCCTCTCATTACCCACTGTTGTTATTTGTTGTCTATGTTTTCCAGACAGCCTTCACTGCAGCGTGTCTGTAGTGTTCATAAAGCCAGGGGCCATTACAGGCAGGATGAAGATGGAGTGAGAGGTGGTGAAATCAGCTAGTTGTATTGATGTCTCACAGCAGACTCAGAGCGATCGGCTCATTAAATGAAATCAGACTCTCTCTACCTCCCTCTCTCACACAGACATACACACACCCCAGTTTCCAGACAACAAATGTAAACTTGGGAAAGAAACACTGGTGTGAAAAAATAACTTGGCAGGAAGTGATCACTTAAAAGTCTGAACCGAGCGGGTGGTGTGTCGCGCTGTGTGCTCTAAGGACCCAGCTGAGGATGGGAGAGATCAATACTGTGTGTGTGTGATTGAGAGCCTCTGTGTTACCAATGGAGCTCTGCTGTGTGGGAGGGGGTTTTGTTAGGGACCCAGGTGGTGGGGTGTGGGGGGGTAAAAGCTGGAGGTGATGGGAATGGCGCCTCCATTGTGGGCTCACAGAAGGAGGTAAACGCCCAACTGCATCTCCAGCCACCTCCACACCACATAAACGCTGAGCTCCACTGGGCACGGCCGCTATTATTTCAGCCACATATCGCATCCCCAGCATGATTTTCCACTTTGCTTCTTCCGTGCATGGAGCTGTCAACCACCCCGTGTCTCACACACACATGCACACAACCACACACACCCAAACAAGTCCAAACATCAATCCTTCCTCTCCACTGCTCTGCCCATGTAATCCAGTCTTCCCCTCCTCTCTGCTTCCTCCTGCCAGCCATTAACGGCTGTGCTCTGTGCTGTCCAGGGAGCTCACACTGCCTGTGTTTTCTCATTGTGTTTCCTCCTGTATGGGGGCCATGATGCCGATCAATAAGAATCAGTGAAAACACTTCCAGAGGTCCCCAGGCCTCCGACTCCCAGTGTGTTGTACCCTGTCTGACTCCACCCGTTTACAGATCAGCAGCAGAGATGGAGCCTTACCTACAGAGGTGTGGCGCGACAACTGACCTGCATGTAGCTTCACTCACCTGAGAGGCCAGTTGGGTATACTACAGTGTTAGTACTACTTGACTGGCTTTGACTTAGCCGCATGACTGGCACTGTTCCAGGTAGCAGGGGTAGTGAGCAGGATGAGTGGGCCTGACTGTAGGGGGAAACCACTGAGTGGACTAGTATGTTAATGTTTGTAGTGGAAAGGGAGTGATCAGCACAGCGTGACTGGGTTTGTCTGTGGACGAGTCTGTCATTGGCAAGCTACATCCCTGTGGATGAGGATCGGCCTGACTGACTGACTGACCTAACTGGTCTGACTGACTGACTGTCCAACCTGTCGTCTCAGTGCGGCGGTGCTGTCTCTCAGTGTGCTGATGACCATCTCACACTCCTGGCTGTGTTTGCGGCTGGACTCCAGGTCTCTCTGGGTGTCTCGGAGGTGCTGGCTCAGGGCACTCAGGGCGTCATCCCCGCTCTCCAGCTGGGCACTGTGGGCCTTCAGCTCCCCCCTGCAACACCACCGCCTGGGCACACAGACGCAGCACATGCTCGTACCGCTCCACCACCTGGGACACAGACACACAGGGACACGCAGGCAGGCACACAAACACACATATACATAAAAAAGGCATGCTATTAACACTCATAAATCAGGCCTAGTGATGTATACAAGAACAATTCCTGACAGGAACCTCTAGCAGACAGGAACCTCTAGCAGACAGGAACCTCTAGCAGATAGAACCTCTAGCAGATAGAACCTCTAGCAGATAGAACCTCTAGCAGATAGAACCTCTAGCAGACAGAACCTCTGGAAATACTAGAAAAAGCTCCAGTATCAGCTCTTAGTTTTCCTGCAGGGTGAGGATGACGTGGGAGCTGACCTGAGCCCTGGCTTCCTTCAGGTCCTCGTCCTGGGCCTGTAGAGTGCTGTCCTGCTGGGAGATCTTGGTGAGGCAGGCCTGGTACTTGACCCTGTACAGCTCCAGGGACTGGGTCAGGGGCTGCAGCCTTGTCTCTGTGTCCGCTGCTCTGCTCTCAGCCTCCTGCAGCACAGCCCTCAGCCTGGACAACTCTGCCTCCTGCCCCGCAGACGGCTCTCCCTATCAGATGCCTGGGGGACACAAAAATTCTCAGAACACTGTAGTCTACTTCAATATGCCTGTATAATGGCTTACATAAACCCGCAACAGGAACAGTACTGAGGGTACTTTACTGCTTATTAAAGTGAAGAGAAATCCATGTTCCTGTCTTTCTGTGTACTGTACTCCTCTCACTCCCCCCACCCACCCACCTCCTCCTCTGCCTGTCTGGTCTGTCTCTGGGCGTGGTCCAGGTCAGAGCGGAGGTGCTTCATGGTTCCTCTACACTGCTGCAGCCTGCCCTGGGTCTCCTGTAGCTCAGCCCTCAGGCCCGACACCTCCTCACTGCTCTCCTGCTGAGCCCGGGCCTCCACCTGCCACCGCTGCAGCTCCCCACGCAGAACACACACTGCCCCCTGCTGGTTGTCCCGCTGGAGACAGAAGGGAGTGTCAGTGAGGGATTGTGTAGAGAGAATGTGTGTGTTTGTGTATGTTTGTTTGTGTTTGTGTGTGTGTGTGTGTGTGTGTGTGTGTGTGTGTGTGTGTGTGTGTGTGTGTGTGTGTGTGTGTGTGTGTGTGTGTGTTTGTATGTGTGTGTGTTTGTTTGTATGTGTATGTGTGTGTGTGTGTGTGTGTTTGTATGAATGTGTGTGTGTGTTTGTAAGTGTGTGTGTATGTATGAGTGTGTGTATATGTGTATATGTATGTTTGTATGTATGTGTATGTGTGTATATGTGTGTGTATGTGTATGTGTGCATATGTGTGTGTGTGTGTGTATACACACATACGAGGGGTGTAGGGGACACACAGACAGAACAGACAGATATGATCCAGTACACTCCTTCAGCCTTCCTTCCTCTCCCTGCAGCTCCACCGAGGCACTTTAATGACACCAGCTCTACATTACATTACTACACTCCAGAGTACAATATCCCAGATGGGATAATATTAGTTTTCCCCTGGCTGATGATGCATTACAAAAATAAGGAGCAGTGTAACAGATGGCTCTCAGGGTAAAAATAATAAATCCCAGACTTGTAACATGGCTGGGAGACACGCACCCACACCCACAAAACACTTCTGTGATTCATCTACTCCTTCGTTCTTACTGACTTCTAAGCCAGGAGTGAGAGAGAGGAAGAGAGAAACATTAGTTTGCATTTAACTTACAAACATCATTAAGACCCCAGCGCTAATTGTGTTCTTTTAAATGAGTTAAATGTGATAATGACTCCATTAGAGACTCCATTGATGTCTCCCAGGAAGGGAGGGAGGGAGGAAGTGAGAGGATGGACTGAGGCAGTCTGACATCACAAACCGTGTAGACACACAAATATGGAGGTAAAAGATACATGCAGACAAAAGAGGACAGATGAAGAGGATAAATATAATAATAATGGTAGGAAAGATATAGGGAGGGGGACTGATGTGGGGGGCAGTGAGAGTGAGAGACTAATCCATAATACAGCCTGCCTGCCTGCCTGCCTGCCTGCCTGGCCTGCTGCATACATTACTGCATCAATCAGTGCTAAGCTGCAGTGTAATTTTCTAACTCCCTATTTCTCTCCCAACCTCATCACACAGACAACACCCCATGGCTATTTTTGATGAGATTCATAGCTAGAGAGAGGGAGAGAGAGGAGGTGAGGGAAGGGTGTTTATAGAGCAGCCTCTCTCCCTCTCCCTCACCCTCTCTCTTTCTCGCAGCTCAACCACTGATTAATTTCCAACTAGATCGCTTGGCTAGCAGTATTATTAGCATAACACTTCCATGGATCAGGCCCTGCAATGAAACCCTTTCATCAAGTCGCTTGTCAGACATAACATTTCAAATCTAATTTTGTTTCTAATATAATTTTCTTACTGGGTGTGTGTGGAAGGTAGCGGGAGCTGGGAAAATGGACAGTGGGGGAGGTGGGGGTGGAGGGTTGTTATGCAGAAGATAAACGGAGTCATCAATCAACATTAAAAGAGCTCGGTTGGGAAGGAGGCGTTGGTGTTAACCATGGCGTCTGTAGCCGCTTCGACACACACACACACACACTGATACACTGGGCCTCCCGCCCAAGGTCAGTGCTTTCAGGGGCTGTCTGTCTGTCTGTAGAGTGGACAGAGGCTGAACTCTCCGCTAAAGACAAAAGAACAGTCTGACTATCTTATCTTGTGACTGAGGCAGAACAGAACGGCAGGCAGACATGCAGCAGGAGCTCTGTCACCAAACTTAATCGATCACACAGGTCCACAAACTCAAAAAACGCCTTTCACGTCACAACGTGACAGCACAGGCAATAAATAACGATAAACCTTGCCTTGATTACAAAATGGTCAAAGCTGTCACTATTACAACCCCCAGCCCTAGTCCCAGACTGTACCATTAATTATGACAAATAACACAGCAGGGGGGAGGAGGAGGAATGGGGATTTCATTTGAATAAGGATACAGAATCAATGCAATTTAATCAATCTTAGCTAATTAAAATAAATCTATATTGTGAAACAATCAAGGTGCATAAACAAGATTCAAATAAATGAAGGAACTGTGCCAAGAGGCTGCCCACTTCTAATTAAATGATACTAATTGGAATTCCACGGCTGTGTGCTGTGCTGTGTGTTTGTTGATGGCGTGGAGAGAAAGAGAGAGGGATCGCTGACTGCCCACTCCTTTGTCTCTGCTGCTTCTCCTCAACAGCACACATTACTGCACACAGCCACACCATGGGTCATTTCTCATAGTCTGTGTATACAGTGACCTCCATAAGTACTGGGACAGTGACATTTTTAGTTGTTTTGGCTTTGTACTCCAGCACTTATGGATTTCCATCCATATCGGGTGAACTGTTTTAGAAATTACAGTACAGTAGTTTTTGTATATAGTCCCCCCATTTTAGGGGACCAAAATAACTGGGACAAATAATATGTGCATTAAAGTAGTCAAAAGTTTAGTATTTGGTCCCGTATTCCTAGCACGCTATGATTACATAGAGCTTGCAACTCTACAAACGGCATTTCTTTAAAACCTGGAAGTTTTGGTAAAGTTACCAGAATTTTACAACCCTATATGGGGATGAGAGAGTTAGACATGCTGTAATAGGATGGATGAGAGGGTTAGACATGCTGTGATAGGAGGGATGAGAGGGTTAGACATGCTGTAATAGGAGGGATGAGAGGGTTAGACATGCTGTAATAGGAGGGATGAGAGGGTTAGACATGTTGTGATAGGAGGGATGAGAGGGTTAGACATGCTGTGATAGGAGGGATGAGAGGGTTAGACATGCTGTGATAGGAGGGATGAGAGGGTTAGACATGCTGTGATAGGAGGGATGAGAGGGTTAGACATGCTGTAATAGGAGGGATGAGAGGGTTAGACATACTGTATGTAGAGTTGAAGTCAGAAGGATTGAGGTCAGGGCTTGTGATGGCCAATCCAATACCTTGACTTTGTTGTCCTTAAGCCATTTTTCCACAACTTTGGAAGTATGCTTGGGGTCATTGTCCATTTGGAAGACCCATTTGCGACCAAGCTTTAACTTCCTGACTGATGTCTTGAGATGTTGCTTCAATATATCCACATAATCTTCCTTCCTCATGATGCCATCTATTTTGTGGAGTTCCCTCCTGCAGCAAAGCACCCCCACAACATGATGCTGCCACCCCCGTGCTTCACGGTTGGGATGGTGTTCTTCGGCTTGCAAGCCTCCCCCTATTTACTCAAAACATAACGATGGTCATTACGGCCAAACAGTTCTATTTTTGTTTCATCAGACCAGAGGACATTTCTCCAAAAAGTACGATCTTTGTCCCCATGTGTAGTTGCAAACTGTAGTCTGACTTTTTTATGCCGGTTTTTGAGCAGTGGCTTCTTCCTTGCTGAGCGGCCTTTCAGGTTATGTCGATATAGGACTCGTTTTACTGTGGATATAGATACTTGTGTACCTGTTTCCTCCAGCATCTTCACAAGGTCCTTTGCTGTTGTTCTGGGATTGATTTGCACTATCGCACCAAAGTACGTTCATCTCTAGGAGACAGAATGCGTCTCCTTCCTGAGCGGTATGATGGCTGCGTGGTCCCATGGTGTTTATACTTGCGTACTATTGTTTGTACAGATGAACGTGGTACCTTCTGGTGTTTGGAAATTGCTCCCAAGGATGAACCAGACTTGTGGAGGTCTACAAAAGAAAAATCTGATGTCTTGACTGATTTCTTTTGATTTTCCCATGATGTCAAGCAAAGAGGCACTGAGGTTGAAGGTAGGCCTTGAAATACATCCACAGGTACACCTCCAATTGACTCAAATGATGTCAATTAGCCTATCAGAAGCTTCTAAAGCCATGACATAATTTACTGGAATTTTCCAAGCTGTTTAATGGCACAGTCAACTTAGTGTATGTAAACTTCTGACCCAATGGAATTGTGATACAGTGAATTATAAGTGAAATAATCTGTCTGTAAACAATTGTTGGAAAAATTACTTGTGTCATGAACAAAGTAGATGTCCTAACCGACTTGCCAAAACTATAGTTTGTTAAAACTTCTTGTCAATAGGGGGGGGGCGCTGTTTTCACTTTGAAAAAAATCGTGCCCAATTTAAACGGCCTCGTACTCTGTTCTAGATCATACAATATGCATATTATTATTACTATTGGATAGAAAACACTCTGAAGTTTCTAAAACTGTTTGAAATATATCTGTGAGTAAAACAGAACTCATTTGGCAGCAAACTTCCATACAGGAAGTGAGAAATCTGAAAACGAGACTCTGTTTCAGGGCCTGCCTATTCAACTGGCTTTTATTTATCGATATGTATGCACTTCATACGCCTTCCACTAGATGTCAACAGGCAGTGGAAGGTTGAATGGGGTGTCTAGCTTGATCTGAGGCCGAATAAGAGCTTTTGGAGTGACAGGTCCGGTATTTTCTTTGTCTTCGACGGCGCGCGGGGGAGCTCGACATTGTCTTCTGAAAAGCGTTCGGTATACACGGCGAATATCTCCGGCTCTGATTTTATTTGATACATATGATTAAAAACATCATAAAGTAGTTTTTTTCAACCGAGTTTTATCAGTTTATTCAACGTTTAATGGGACTTTTGGAATTTTCCGTTCTTTGCGCCAAGAGAGGATGGGAATGTTCGCGCCACAATGCTAGCCAAGGTTGCTAATTCGACCGAAGAAACGGACATTCTAAAACCAAACAACGATATATTCTGGAAATAGGACTCCTTGTACAACATTCTGATGGAAGCTCAGCAAAAGTAAGAAAACATTTATGATGTTATTTCGTATTTCTGTGTAATATGTTGATGCCTATTCTCCGCCGTGTTGGTGAGCGCTGTCTCACAATAACCCAAGCTGTATGTTGTGGTAAAGTTATTTTAAAAAATCTAACACAGCGGTTGCATTAAGAACCAGTGTATCTTTCATTTGCCATACAACAAGTATTTTTATGTAAAGTTTATGATGAGTTCTTTGGTCAGATTAGGTGAGTGTCCAAAATATCTCCGGACATTCTGGGGAAATGTTGCTACGTATTCACAATGTATAACCACGATTTGCAGCTCTAAATATGCACATTTTCAAACAAAACAAAATGTATTGTATAACATGATGTTATAAGACTGTCATCTGATGAAGTTGTCCAAAGGTTAGGGATACATTTTATATCTATTGCTGGTTTTTGCGAAAGCTACCTTTGCGGTGAATAAATGCTTTTGTGTGTTTGGCTATTGTGGTAAGCTAATATAATTCTATATTGTGTTTCCGCTGTAAAACACTTAAAAAATCGGAAATATTGGCTGGATTCACAAGATGTTTATCTTTCATTTGCTGTACACCATGTATTTTTCATAAATGTTTTATGATGAGTATTTATGTATTTCACGTTGCTCTCTGTAATTATTCTGGCTGCTTTGGTGCTATTTTTGATGGTGGCTGCAATGTAAAACTATGATTTATACCTCAAATATGCACATTTTCGAACAAAACATAAATGTATTGTATAACATGTTATAAGACTGTCATCTGATGAAGTTGTTCAAGGTTAGTGATTAATTTTATCTCTATTTTGTCGGTTTTGTGAAAGCTACCTATGCGGTGGAAACATGGTGAAAATATGCGGTTGTGTGTTTGGCTATTGTGGTTAGCTAATAGAAATACATATTGTGTTTTCGCTGTAAAACATTTAAAAAATCGGAAATGATGGCTGGATTCACAAGATGTTTATCTTTCATTTGCTGTATTGGACTTGTGATTTCATGAAAATTATATTATATGATATCCCTGTCCCGTTAGGCTAGGCTATGCTAGTCAGCTTTTTTGATGAGGAGGATCCCGGATCCGGGAGGGTGATGAAGTAGAGGTTTTAACAAGAAATTTGTGGAGTGGTTGAAAAACAAGTTTTAATGACTCCAACCTAAGTGTATGTAAACTTCCGACTTCAACTGCAGATATGTGTGAATGCATACTGTACATGCCCTGAGGTGGTGTAGAAACGTGTGAGTGCCAAGTGTATGTAGATTATGGTGTGTGTATACATATTGTATAGTTTATATAGATTATGGTGTGTGTGTATACATATTGTATAGTTTATATAGATTATGGTGTGTGTATACATATTGTATAGTTTATGCAGCTATATAATAAAGCCCATCATTCTAAAGATCATCATTTCAGTAGCTACTGTAAACAATGTTGCATGTGTGTGTGTGAGTGCGTGTGTGTGTGTGTGTGTGTGTGTGTGTGTGTGTGTGTGTGTGTGTGTGCGTGTGCGTGTGTGTATAGCTGACCTGTGTGAGCAGGCTGACCCTCTCCTGCTGTAGCTGGCCAGTTGTCTGTAGTTGTGCCTCCATGTCCTCCTCTCTCTAACGCAGGCTGCCCTGGAGACAGCTCACCTCCTTCTGCAGCCTCTGCACCTCCTCTCCAAGGGCCTGCTCCTGCTGAGCCTGCACTAACAGCCACACACACACACAGCCACACACACACACACACACACACACACACACACACACACACGCGCGCGCGCACGCACACACGCGCGAACACACACACGCGCGCACACACGCGCGAACACACACACGCACACACACACACACACACACACACACACACACACACACACACGCGCGCGCGCACGCACACACGCGCGAACACACACACGCACACAGACAGATAGACACACACAATATACATATTATTTAATGTTCAGTGAAACATTATCCCTTATCAGGAAACAATTGCTGCATGTGTGGGCGCAAGTGTGAAATTGAACAAAATCCCAGTCCATATAATTAAAGAAAACAGTGCTGTGAGCAGACAAGAAGAGAAAGCAGGGGAGCATGGAGACAACCAGAGACAACCACAAAACCACTGTGTTCTCCTCTATTCCGCCTGTAGTCAGACCTTTAGAGCTTGTTGTCTGGAGAAGTGGAATCTGATTCCCTGTAATATATGTGGATATTACCCTGTTTCCCCCCTAACCATCGGCAAGTTTCGGAGGTAGTAGGCTAAAAGAGTGATAAACTCAACCTCCCTCTCCACCACCCCTCCTCTCCTCTCCTCTCCCATCCCCACCAGACCCCACCTCTCAACCCGACCCATCCCATCTCTCTCTCTCTCTCTCTTTCTCTCTCTACCTCAGTCCCTCTCTTCACCCGTCTGCTCAGATTAAATGACATCTCCCTGTGAGTCTCAGGAAACGCCAAGTAAAGCAATTACTAACAAGCCTGATGTCCCCCCCTTCCCTTTATGTAGGGGGGGGAGCATGTGCCCTTCAGCAAAAATGAATTTTCCAATTGCAGTTAGTTCTGCCATGAATAAATAAACAAATGAATAATTGAGAGGGCAACATAAATAAATAACATCACAAACATTTCACTGGCACTCATAAGTATTCTGCAGATAACTTGGGCTGCATGCTAATGATAAAAACAGTACATGTAGCAGGTTCCCAATGCATTATTCACCGCTCCCCTCCAACCCAAAATTAAATAAATAAAAATCTTTCAAGGAAGTCAAAACATCCTCTCAGCATTGAAGTGACAGGCCTGTCCCATTTATAACACAAGGACACTCTGGCAAACAAATATCTGACCAGTCAGAGAGAGAGGAATAAATAAACCAGCACAACACAGCGTACGGCCATTGACAGATCCTCCACAAGTTCTCCTTCAAGAAGAAAACACTGAAATAACACAGAGGGTTCATGGGACACAGTCAGGTGTCTTTTCTAAGTCCCATGGTACAGGGCTGGCTGGACACTAACAAGGTCACCATGTCCTTGAGCTTTCTTCTCAAAGACATACCGGGGGGGGGGGGGGGGCTGGGAATTCTGCTGGATTTGAGTTGAACTAGCCTCTCCATATACCGGCAGCACTAGGACTCATCTTCGAAGGCTGTAGAGACTAGGCAGGTCTGTACAACCACGTCCTTGTTGACTAATTAAAAAGAGATGTGTTAAATCTCAGGCCTCACTTCATCCTGAGCTGATTTCAGGTGTTCCTGGATAAAGACATTTTGTATTCGACATCCATTATGAAACATCCTGATACAAGGCCATGGCATTTCTGATTGCCTGTTTGTGAGCTGACCAGCTAAGGGGCATCAAAACGAGGGTTGGTTAGATGAGGGAGAGGAGACAGATGGAGGAGAGATGGAGGAGAGATGTTGAGTGATGTTAAGGCCAGTACCTCGTGCTGTGCAGCCTTGTGTTTCTCAGTGAGCAGGTCCAGATCATGGCTCAGGTCCAGGTCATGGCTCAGGTCCTGGTTCTCTGTCACCTGAGAGGCCAGTCTGTCCCTCTGTTCCCCCACCTCAAGCAGCTCCCCCCTCAGCCTGCTCACCCCAGCCTCCTCCTGGACCAGCTACACACAGACAGAGAAATAGTATGGGTCTAACAGAAGAGAGGCTAATAAAAGAGACTAGCAGAGGTACAGTATATGGATAAACCTATAGACTATTTTAGAATATTATGTACTGGTGACTTTCTATCAAGGTTCAAGTACCTGGGCATTGCAGGCATCTCCGGCAGTCTCTCCTCTTGTCTCCACACACTGGCTATCCTGTAACAAGTGACACATGAAAGGTCATTCTATTGTCATAAACATGTCAACACATGGCTCTTAATGGGTCAAATGAAACTTATTTTCTTACCTGCTTCTCCCTCTCTCTTTTACATGACCTCAGCTCTACAGTAACTTGCTGCAGTGCATCTTGGGAGGAGAGCAGCTGTTGGCGGAGAACACGGCCGTCTTCTTCATGGTCCTGCAGCTTCACTCTGAGAGCCATGACCATCTCCTCCTTCTGGGCAAGCTGCGGGACAGGAGGGAACGTAACACATTGAAGAACACATCAAGGACAGGACAGAGAACATGCTGATTGTACAGTAATAGCTATGTGGAAAGCACTTTCCTGTTCAAATCACAGGCATTATTTGCAATCAGCAAGAAGCAAAAGGTTCAAATCCAACTTTATTTACTGTTGTTCTCTATGTTCCGTCTTACAGGGATACAGGAAAACCAATGACAAAGAGCGTGATGGTTTTAGTGCCATCCTAGACACACATAATAACACATAAAGAGGTAAAAGTCCTACGAACCCTTTAATGGTGGCAACACTCACAATTGTACATTAGAAAAGAACACAATATATATAGACGTTATGTCCAGTTAGTTTCCCATTTGGACAAAAAACATGCCCTAGATAAGCAAGACAATTTCTCCTGTTTTAGGGAAATGAGTTTTTCTGCTAGCTACATCCCTCCATTCCACTGCAAATTGTAGAATTTATACAGAATTTATACCAGTTCTGCTGCTGTTATTGAGCTTCTGTGAAATTGTTGTGGATTACACATAATTATTGATAAAGCAGCTTTCTCTCTCCGTTTTTGCTGCCCAAATCTGTTAAAATATAATGAGACTCCACATTGGTAACTGAGTAATGAAAACACACGGCTATATTGATAGTGTTATTTTGTCGTGAGTAATCCTACGCATGAGAGACAGAGAGAGGCAGACTGGGATGAGGCAATTAACAACAACACTGATACTGTAAACATGTGGAATGGGTGAGTGGGCTGGGGAGAAGAGGGCTGGCTGTAGACTGGGGTATCTAAAGAGTGGCTGAGGATTCAAACCCCAACGCAGACAGACAGACAGACAGACAGACACGGGAGTATGAGCAGACAGAGAGCCACAAGGTCAGTCTGAGGTTCACCACATATGCTTTCACAGAGCGCTGTGCCTTCCAATGAGCACAGGCCTCACTCTGAAACAGAGGAGCCTTATTTCCACATAGAACATTCTGATTGTGAGAGGGTCATGGCTGAGTGATTTTCAGTTGACCTACAGGAGTTATTCCTAACAGTGGTAGTTAACTGAGTTATAATGTCCCTTTTATCACAAGAAACAATAAAAGGACAAGAAAGAAACACATCAGTAAAGAAAAGATACATCCTTTCTCTCTGTGAGGCTAATTTCCACAGAGCCCATTAAGGAGCGTCATTAACCTGCCTGCTAAGCACAAAATAGTAATTAAAACCACGGGGGTCATATGCATTTTAACACAGCCGTGCACTTGAAAGCGAGGAGTGGGAAACAAATCTAATTTCTTGTACATGTCTGCAGATTGCAGCCTAACGTGGAGCTCAGCTTAATTAGACCCCAGTGACCTGATGTGATGGAGCCTGACCGGGTCCTCACTACACACACACTGCAGCCACACCAACACTGCTCCCTCCCTCCGACCCCCACAGCTCCTAGAACCCTTCCACCTCCCCCTCCTCCCCAGGCCTAGACTCCCTTCCACCTCTCCCCTCTTCTTCCTACCCGTCCCTCGACCCCCCCACTCTCAACCCTGCTCCCTGTACCTCCCCAGGCCCAGCCACTCACCCTGTCCTGTAGCCCCTCCAGGCTGTGCTGCAGCTCCTGCCTCTCGGCCCCCAGACTGTGGGTCTTCGCCTCCTGTAGTCTCAGGCTTCTGAGGGCCGTGTCCCTGGCCCTCTGCACCTCCTCAAGCCCAGCCCCCCTCAGCCTCAGTCCCTCTGAGGCAGCATGGTAGCGGTCCCTCCACACCCACAGCTCCCGACCCACCACGTCGGCCTGGCTCTGCAGCCACACAGCCTGCACATCGCTCTCCCTCACCTGCACATAGACACACAGTCACAGTCAGTTATATCACCAAATAGACATCTTCAGTCATTCATATCAGTCAGGAGACATCTAGAAACACAACTCACACATACTAAGAACACACACGTTAACAGTCAAGGACATAGTACAGACACTCATGTACACACGACCGACGCTCGTCATCACGGTGTCTGCTGTGGCACAGAGCAGACTGTCCCTCCTGTCACAGCTAGTTCCCAGGATGTTAAAACAACACGTCTACAACAGCCCTAGTGAGTTTCCACTAAAACCCACTTAAAGAGCAGGACTATTCTTTATGAACTGACAAACTCACACAGTAACAGGATCAGCACATTAAAGTCCATGCGAATGAAACAAACGAGTGTTAGCGGGGTGTGAATAAACACTGTGGCGCGCACCTCTACAGACCCTTCTATCAATCAACCTGTCTGCACTTTGTTTTGAGAGTAATCTTGTCCAACCACCAGAGAAGCACTCAGCAGTTAGTGGAGCTTGGCTGTGCTTTGAAGGCCGTGGTTTATTGCGGTCCCAGAGCATAGTGAGGCTGCGCTGTAAAAACACGCAGTCCCAGCGCTCAACACTCGTCCGAGGTTACTCACCTCACACAGGGATCTAGCGCAGACCTACAGACCTCCTAAAACGCACGTCTGACCCTTTTCTATTTCTTTCTTGTTCCCTCTCTCCATCCGTCTACAGATTATCACTCCCTCTGTCCCAGGTCTTCCCTCTGCTCTGTCCCAGGTCTTCCCTCTGCTCTGTCCCAGGTCTTCCCTCTGCTCTGTCCCAGGTCTTCCCTCTGCTCTGTCCCAGGTCTTCCCTCTGCTCTGTCCCAGGTCTTCCCTCTGCTCTGTCCCAGGTCTTCCCTCTGCTCTGTCCCAGGTCTTCCCTCTGCTCTGTCCCAGGTCTTCCCTCTGCTCTGTCCCAGGTCTTCCCTCTGCTCTGTCCCAGGTCTTCCCTCTGCTCTGTCCCAGGTCTTCCCTCTGCTCTGTCCCAGGTCTTCCCTCTGCTCTGTCCCAGGTCTTCCCTCTGCTCTGTCCCAGGTCTTCCCTCTGCTCTGTCCCAGGTCTTCCCTCTGCTCTGTCCCAGGTCTTCCCTCTGCTCTGTCCCAGGTCTTCCCTCTGCTCTGTCCCAGGTCTTCCCTCTGCTCTGTCCCAGGTCTTCCCTCTGCTCTGTCCCAGGTCTTCCCTCTGCTCTGTCCCAGGTCTTCCCTCTGCTCTGTCCCAGGTCTTCCCTCTGCTCTGTCCCAGGTCTTCCCTCTGC
Source organism: Salvelinus alpinus (assembly GCF_045679555.1). Lineage (NCBI taxonomy): Eukaryota > Metazoa > Chordata > Actinopteri > Salmoniformes > Salmonidae > Salvelinus > Salvelinus alpinus. The sequence continues at coordinate 37,057,751 of NC_092090.1, forward strand.
TCTGTCCCAGGTCTTCCCTCTGCTCTGTCCCAGGTCTTCCCTCTGCTCTGTCCCAGGTCTTCCCTCTGCTCTGTCCCAGGTCTTCCCTCTGCTCTGTCCCAGGTCTTCCCTCTGCTCTGTCCCACTTTCACCCACTACCTCCATGTGGCTATATTGACTGGGACAGGGCCTGTCTGAGCCCTCATTAGTGTGGGCTGCCAAGGCCATGCCCAGTAGACATGTGCATACACGCAGACACACACACACCACACCAATCCCCGGGAACGCTCCTGACCCACTCTTTGGCCTTTAAGGGCCGACCAAAAGCCTCATTACACGTCGGCTCCCACTGCTTAAGAGGTGAATGTGAAGTTGAAGGGTTGAGAGCAGGCTTTAGAAGATGCCTACGCTGTGTCAGTCAGTCAGGCACCTCACAACACAGCAGTGTGAGAGGAGAGGCCTTGTTAAGCAGCATTGTGTGTCATCCTGTTCAGGGGAAGCACAAAGGTGTCAGCCAGAGCCCAGAGCCACAGACCTTGTCCTTGAGCTGATGCTGCTCGTCTCTCACCCTCTTCAGCTCCTCTTCTCTACCACAAAGCTGAGGAGAAACACACACAACATGTTAAGTACACAGAGGGTGAAGAGATAGAGTGGGAGGTTACACAGAAGGGCTGTTATAATAAACACATTATTAAAGGCCCAATGCAGCCAGTTTATATCAATATCAAATCAGCTCTGAGTAACAATTAAGTACCTTACTGTAATATAGTCATATTAAAATGGTCAAAAAGAAACAAAAATAGCTTTTTAGCCAAAAACTATTTCCCAAGCAAGAATTTTGCTAGGACTGTCTGGGAGTGGTCTGAGTGGGGAGGGAGAAACTGAAAACTTGCTGGCAGAGAGGTTTGGAACTCCTTGTTATTGACCTATTAACTAATTTACCACCTGGTGATGTCACCAAGAAAGCCAAAACTCCACCCATGCAAAACCTGCTGATTAGAAGGTATTGTGTAGATTGTATTTCCAACCAGAATCAGGAAATAACAATGATCACATTTACAGAGTTTTTCACACATTTACAGTGTTAATTTCATCAGCTGTTGCACAATATGATACAAAAAAATGAATTTTGACTGTACTGGGACTTTAATAGACTTTAATAGTGCTAAGTCTCCTAACATTCAACAACAGGTCTTGGCCAGTCCAGATGAATAACTAATGCTGTTATCTAGTCCTACTGAGTGGTTGGACCCCTCTACCCCCCTCTCTCTCCTCAATAGACCTGGAGTGAGAAGCATCTGAAACCTTAATAAAACAAAGTGCCTCTCCTTTCTTTCTTTGACCTCTTCAGGAATACCTCTTTAAATATTTAAATATTAAGAGAGAACAGCAAAAACTTACGGCAGGAGTAGAAAGTGCTGAAATATTGAAGGGGTGCTGTGGCTGGGCAGTTTGGGAGCGGTAAATGCAGGGAACGAAGGAGGGCAGGGGCGAGGGATGGCGGGGGCGAGGGAGGGCGGGAACGAGGTAGGGCATGGGCGAGGGAGGGTGGGAACGAGGGAGGGAGGGCGGGGGCGAGGGAGTGCGGGAACGAGGGAGGGAGGGCGGGGGCGAGGGATGGCGGGGGCGAGGGAGGGTGGGGTGAGGGATGGCAGGGGCGAGGGTGTGTGTGAAGGAGAAGAGTGGGAAGCGACAGCGATAAACCTGACTACCGGGACGGGAGAGGCTGACGCAGGTACCTCAGGCCCCTGGGGCCCCCGGTCTTTATTAACAGTGGCCCCTGGCAGGGAGGTGACATTCAGCTGTACTGGAACTCTGGCAGTTAGGGAATTGAAGCCGTACTGAGTGGAGGCCTTAGAGAGCGCTTTATGGTAAACAGCAGATATTGAGCAAGGAAAGACTTGCCTGATGGAAATGAAATCTTCAGAAACTTTTTAAGTGATAGTTCAATCTGTGTGAACATCTTGAGAGTCGGAGGGCAGAGAATGGCACATGAACCCAGTCTGGGTGGGATTGCTCTTATAGAGGTGACCTCTCTTCTTTAAGATCCAAGGAGGATGACATCACTCTTGACCTCTTCTCTCGCAACACAAATACCCTGTATCTGAATGCAACATTCCTCCCCCAAGGACACAAATAGGTAATGTTTTCTCCCTGCACTTGGGATGAAAAGAGCTTTAACCCACGCCTTGAAGGTGGCACAGTTGAGCCTCATCTTAAAGCAGACGTCTTTGTTTTCCTCAATAGCTCAGGGTCGGCAGTGTCAAGGCACATAGCCCCACAGCAGTTCCAGTCTTTTGTGGAGCCTCTCTTTGAGCTCAATGAAAGGAAGGGGTGTGCAGTCCAGCCAGGCAGTATAAAGAATCACAACTTTTTGAGCAGTTGAAGGTACTAGACTGTACACACGTGTGTTTATATGAGTGGGGTTACTGTTCTTCATTGAGCAAAGGAAGGTTGTTATAGACAGTGTGTGTGTTTTCAAGTTTTATATTTAAATTTTTAATGTCACATGCACAAGTACAGTGAAATGCCTTTCTTGTAAGCTCTCTGTGTGTGTGTGTGTGTGTGTGTGTGTGTGTGTGTGTGTGTGTGTGTGTGTGTGTGTGTGTGTGTGTGTGTGTGTGTGTGTGTGTGTGTGTGTGTGTGTGTGTGTGTGTACGTGTGCGTGTGCGTGTGTTACTGATGCTGTCAATAGCACACATGGGAGAGGGAAGTGTCTGTTTTTAAAGGTGTCAGCAGATATCTTTGCATTATGCATATCACACCTCTGAAATGATCCATTAGCAGGTTAGAGCGTGAGAGCTGCTAAATCAGCTGACAGGCCACTACGCCAGCACAGACAATATCCTCTACTTTCACTGCCAAATGAGAGGGAGCATTTGTCCCTACGGAGCAGAGAGAGGGTCGCTGGGCCAGAGAGGAACCCTTTCTCCAGGCCTCTGTCCCTGTAGGATCAGGCCCCCTCTGCTGTCCCCAGAGAAAGAATGGGACGCGAGAGAGACACAGACAGACACAGAGAGAGAGAGAGAGAGAGAGAAAGAGAGAGAGACAGAGAGAGAGAGAAAGAGAGAGACAGAGAGAAAGAGAGAGACAGAGAGAGAGACAGACAGAGAGAAAGAGAGAGAGAGAGAGAGAGAAAGAGAGAGAGAGACAGAGAAAGACCGAGAGAGAGAGAGTGAGAAAGAGAGGCAAGAGAGAGAGAGAGAGAGAGAGAAAGAGAGAGAGAGACAGAGAGAGACTGAGAGAGAGAGAGAGTGAGAAAGAGAGGCAAGAGAGAGAGAGAGAGAGAAAGAGGGACATGGAGAGAAAGAGAACATTCAGCCTCTCCTCAACACCCCCTTGCACATCCAGACACTGATTTATAATTTTAATATCTCTAATTTCCACAGCAGCGGCCGCTTTCCAAATGTCATTTTCCAATTTATGTCAAACCGTGTGACCATTTTTCTTAATACGGCTTATGACAAGCCTGGTCGCCAGACGGATATGCAATTCAGATTGAGTGTTTTACAGGCGGGGGAGCCAACAGGCTGGGGTGTTTGTGTGTTTATCTTTATCAGTGCCCGTTCAATATTTTTGAGGGGGGAGACCGAGAGCGCCATACACAAGGGAAAATGTGGTTTTACGGGGAGGAAATGGCTGCAGGGAACAAAATAATAATTCTGTCATAAATCGAATAATTACAGTTACCATAATAAGAATTATGATGGCGGTAATGATAATGTATTAAAATATGTATTAACACTAAGAGCCTGAAATGGAACGTGGGATGGCTTCACGGTCATTATATTAATATTTATGTTAATTAAAACAGGGCCTCCCCTTTTATGTACCACTATATCTCAGTGCTAATCGTCTGAGTGGAACACAATGGGGATCGCTGCGGAGGGGCAGGATGCAGTTCGGGGCTCACCCTGAGGATGGCGCTGTGGAGCTCCTCTCTGGCAAGGCCCAGCTGGCCCTGCAGGGCGGATGTCTCTCTCTCCCACTCCATCTCTCGTCCCATGTAGCTCAGCCAATGACCTCTGGAGCCTCTGCACCTCAGCACTCCTGTCCTGCAGCTAGAGGACATAGAAAGGAGAATAATGTCAATCACACACACACACTGTACAGACAACTTTTGCTCAAGGGAGGTAAGGTATGGTCACACATCCTGGTTGAAACCATAGCCAACAGCATCCTGCTAAACTAAAGGCTTGACAACAAGCAGCTCATCAGACTAGATGAATCATATAAAGCCCGTAGAGAACATGTTGGGTAGTTCCTCACAAGACTCTTCATTTGGCTATAAAACTCCATACGATCCATATGATTGAGAGGTCTGGATGTTGGCGCTGAGGTCCAGCTCTCTCTGTGGGTGTTGGCTGGCTCTGTGATGTAGCTGTGACTCTCCATTCAGCTGGCTGCTGACAGGCCTGAGAGACCTGAGAGAGAGCCGGGCAGGCTGGCCTCCGGCAGGCCCTAATAGCCCATAATGATCACTGGGAACTTATTCAACGAGGAATTCATTCCTGGCTGGGGCCTGTGTGTGTGGCTGGCCTGTTTATGGATGTACATTGCTGTGCGGTCTGGTATGACATAGCGAGCCTCGCCCCACTGCTCCTCCCTCCGCCAACCACCTATCGACTCGCCAGCGCATGTTCTCCACCCTCAAAAAATGGGTAGAAATAACAGGAACAAGTTGTCGGAAATGAAATTTCAATTCATCCAGTCCCTTTATACACTGGTGCGGGTAGCCTGCCGTCGAGAGGGAGGGATCAATAGTGTTTAGACAGCAGAGCAGATTTCCTAAGCGCCGGATCAATAGGAAAGAGAGAGGGGAAAATACCCGGCTTTTCTTTGGGTGTTGTAGTAAATACGAACAAATCAGTGGCCTTAGGCTAAATGGATTGACCAGCTGTTTCCAACTTCTGTGCTGTAAATAAAGATCTATTCTGGAGTCTCTGACGGAGGCCCAAAGGGGAGAGTGCCACCAACAGCACTAGGCTGCCTCAGACACACACCTGACAGTACAAGGGGAACAGGGGACATAGGGACATGGGGGTAGTGGTGGAACTATAGAGAGGCTTCAAGGCCAGGGGGCCTGGAGCAACTTGGACTGATAAAATGCTGCTAGAAGAGCTACCCTCTGTAGGACATGTGAAACAAAAGGGTTCCCAGAGCTAATCAGACAGGCCAGTGAAATCATGGAGGTCGATATATTTTGATGATCTGTATTTTAGTACGTCTGTGACCTTATCTACTGAAAACTCTGAAAATGTCACAACAAAGAGATGGATGTTTTTTGGCTTTTCGTAAGAGAAGAATCCGATAAACAAACTTGATCCACGATAGGTCACAAAAGATGACTTTTTGGCTAACTTAAAAATAGTCATTAGGTGAACCGGAGTCAGTCGTTTGACATCGTGGAGGGTGGCAGGTCAGATATGTCAGCCAGAGTACTGGGCTAATCAGAGTCGAGCATCCTGACAGGATGACTGATCACATGGTGTGTTCCCCTCACCTCTAGACTTATTAAAGAAAAACACCACCGGCCACGTTCCCCTAGACCCACACCACTCATTGGTCAACCGCCCTGGAAAATGTGAAATTCATCAGCAAGACCTCAGCCCAAACAAAACACACATTGGATGACCAAACAATAAAATAACTCCTGGTCATTCCTGATTGCCTACAAACACAGTGAAACGACACATTAAAAGAGAACGAGCGTGTTAAAGGAGGGCTGTTGACTCTAGCTGCAGGACGGGGGGGCGAAGGGGTGGGGGCTGAGGAATGATTGGCTTGGCTGTGCTTAGACACTAAGACAGGGGTTGACTAAACCCCCCTCATGGTCTTCTCCCTGGCGGGGGTGCTGCTGATGGAAGAGGGTTACAGCAACAGAGGCATACCGGTACCTCTGTGCTGCTGGTCTGGTCCAGCGGTCCATCTGATACTGGAACACACACTCACTAAGTGATTTATAATTGCCCTCATTCTGCCACTCTGTCAGGGAGAACGCCGGTGACATGAAAGGGCTCCGCTCTGCATCTCAGCTGACAGACAACCTGGAGTTTGGTGACGCTGTGGAGGCTGCAACACTCCAGACTAACTGATCCCAGACAGACACAAACCTCCAATTACACACTCATATCCACACTGGACGGATCTTTATCTCCAAACAAATAAAACAGTCATCATTTGGAAGCCATTTAACACAATAATCTATATGTTAAATGTGTACATTATATGCGTTGTTCAATATGTCTGGTGGGCTGTGTGTGTGAGTGTTTGTGTGTGAGTTCCAAAGCTCTCTCCTCTCTATGCGGTAAAGGTCACTGTAGATTGGGCATTTGTGGCTGAGCCGAGGAACCTGCCCACGTTAGATCTCAACTCATTGCCTTCCCAGGCACATTACCTTAATGATGCTATTCCTCACACCTCCATCTCAGCAGATGGCGAGATACAGAAATGAGAAAGGCAGTAAAGACATTCTAATGTCCTCCCCAGCCATTCAATTCCGGCTCTCTCTGCCTGCATCCGCACAAAGGAGCAGTGAAGCAATACTCCTCAACAACCAACCGAGCTATATATGCAGATACAAAAGCTGTATGCAGAAACGGCCATTAAACATTTATATTGCAGGTTTCCCGAAATCCTTGCTCTATTTTTGTTCGGTAATAGGATTGTTTTTTAAAATATTAAAACTGTTCGTCTTGACAAATGGTAAAGCCTGCCTATGAAAGCAGCTTATTCTGCTCCTTCCTGGCGCCTGATCAAAACCCATTTACTCCACCGGGGGGATTGAACGAGACGTCTGATCGTTAACCCCGTCTCACCCTCTGCCGAGGCCTCACCCATGGGGGAGATGTTTACTGCCTGCTGTGTCTGCTGTTCACCCCCAAGATGTCAGCCCTGCATCTCAGTCTCAGCGGCCCTGGGTGGGTGCACCCTGTACACTGCACAGTCCCAGCTCCTTCTCATACGCCCCCCTGTTTAGTCTATGCTGTCTTTGATGCCACATGTCAAAAAGCGCGCCCCATCTTCTTCTCCCTCCGCCCCTCACCCATCCTCTCAGGGTTTAAGTGTTCATTATTTCCACAAGTGCTTTTCAATTTACACTAGATGAAGCTAATTAATTAGGGTATTTGTTAGCAGAAATGCTGCCGTCACTGTTCTAAGATGTACTGGGTGTTTGTCTGCTGGGACAGGCTACATAAGTAAGAAGGGGTTACTGTGCTATGCTAGGCAGGTAAAAGTCACAATGCTTTGAATTGGACTGAATATCTCCTCATTCTCTAGAGAAAAGCTCTTGAATGCTTTTTAAATATGTAATGGCAATTTAATTTAATCTAGGCATTTTCTCCATATTGTCTATGAAAGCTGACCGCTGGATTGAGCTGAGGAGGTTCTCAGAGAGTGGTCATTAACGTGGTCACGTCCCTGAAGACCATCTGATCCACATTGTGGCCTGTCTGTGAGCCGCTTTCCCCTCCCTGTCTTTGAGGTATTTGGGGTATCCGGGGCGGAGGGGGAGACAGGGGCTGTTGAGAGTGTTTATGTTGCTGACCTGGACACAGGCTTCTAATGTGTAACACAGGACACTCCAGTATGCAGATGCCCCGGGCTATTCTCTAAGTGGTCTTTACTTTGAAAACACAGGTACCCTCCAGGGGGATGGGGTGAGGCTGCTGATGCAGGATGGGATGGGGGGCAAGAGTCAGAGCTCAGAGCCCCATGCAACGCTCAGAATCATATATCCATACATCATCAGTCCGTGTCAGACTTTGATTCACGGCAGAGGACTTGCCGAAACCACTGTGGTATTAGCTTTAATAATGCAAGCTGGGGTTAGGCGCTTACTCTTTTCTGACAAATATGGGCAAATCAATTAATTCCACTGACATTCCCCCAAAGCACACATATAAATCCAACATGGACGCTTGCTTTCGTGTCTTTGTTTTATCAAGCAAAGCAAGCAAGAATAATTTCAAATTTTTATGTCCTAATTCTAAAATACCCCGACAGGATAGGGCATTTGTTATCGTTACAAACACAGACTCCTTTGAGTTACAAGATTTTGAAAGTAGATATTGACTTTAAAATCTCAAATGAGGTCTGGAACACTTTGATGAGAAAATATGTTTTATATGCTAGTGCATTATGATAATCATTCAAAGCAGCAGGACGTGATAATATGACACATATCGACCAAGTCCAGCACTCAATGCACCTAACATAACAAGCACACTAATATCCCCACCTAGAAAACCTCCTACACACAACACTTTAATTATGCACATAGAACATATCCAACATCTTGTCAATAACCTCAGTAAACAAATGCTACCACAGCCAATTAAAGAAATGCATCATTCTTATTCACTTCAGTAGCTGGCTTTCACAGCTTGCTGGCTTTCACAGCTTGCTGGCTTTCACAGCTTGCTGTCAATTTCAAGCTATACAGTGAGAATGAGACCAGCTGGCTCTCTCTCTCTCTCTCTCTCTCTCTCTCTCTCTCTCTCTCTCTCTCTCTCTCTCTCTCTCTCTCTCTCTCTCTCTCTCTCTCTCTCTCTCTCTCTCTCTCTCTCTCTCTCTCAGGCCAATAATGAACACAGCACTGTGACAAAGGACATTACGTTTGCTGGTCTTATCAATACTTCTAAAAGCATAACATCAATAGCTGTGAGGGTTACAGGATGTTTAGGACGTTTCGGCTAGTGAGACAGTCTTGTAGAACTGATTAAGCAGAGAGATGCTCACCAGAGAGGCGACATGGAGGAGAGGGTGACCCAATTAAAACAATGGAAATTCAGACTCCGCTGCCAGTCACACAGGCAATGAGCTAAAGCCTGTGAGACAAAAGGGAACAAGCTTTATCAGTCCCAAAAAGGCCCTGTCCCAACATTAATATTCTATCCTAATGAAACCTTTCTACATTTCTTCATCTCTCTACACTTGTCTGTCAGTCGTTTGGCTCATAAATATTGTCTTATTATTATCATCATCGTAATTTCTTCCCTGATACGCTGGAAAATTCTGTGGCAATTATCGAAGTGACAGGTGAAACAGGAACGCGCTGAAAAATAAATGAAGCGTTGCCATGCCGACGCGGCCGGTAAGAGGGAATCAGATGTGCGTGTGTGGGCGTGCGCGTTGGTCACGTGACCCAGCCAGCCTCGGCTGCACAGCGCTACATTGAAGCCCCGCAGACCAAAGGACACTTAACCTCAATAGCTGGCAGCAATCGGAGGCCCATTTATTAGCTATTTCTGTCCAAAGGTCAGTGTGGCTGTATGTCTGGGGCTGGGGCTCCAAGCAGGCAGGACGCTCTGCTCTTCTCTCCCCAAAGACAGGCTCTGTGGGCTGGGCTGGCTAGAGTCAGGCATCGGGGCAGGCCGCTGTGCTGTGGCGTATTTACAGCCTTAAGGAATAATCTGCATTTAAAGCATATGACAGTGTTATACCATAGCTGGGCTGGGAATGCAGTAAATCAGACAATATGGTCAGGTGGAATGTATACGCTCATGAACAGACAAACACATACGTCTGCGGTACAGGACAGCCTGCTACAGTGATATGCAGTGAGTCAACAGGGTTGAGGAGGGCGAGATGTTGAATATGACAGAGACAGATTGAAGTAGCTTGTGAAAGAGCACGGATGAGAGCCAGCTGCCTAAGAGTGCCATTACGAGTTGAATTTTTGATCAGGGTCAAGCCATATAATAAATGTATATGTTCCATTAACATGACAACCCCGTGGATGTCAATACCTTATGCACAGACCAGGCTTAATATTTGAGGACGTGTAAAATGGAATTGGAAACTAAATTACTTGGAAATTACTTGTTAATTATGAAACACCTTGCACAAATATATCTAGATTGCGCCTCGTGTGTTTTCCTGGAAAGAGGTGGCTGGTTGGTTCAAATTGGTTCAAACACATTGTAACTGGGTGACCCATAAAGCAGCTAAATGTCCGTTTACAGAATGATCAGATGAAATAGAGGTGTTTTAGTTGGACCCTCCAAGGACAGTACCTTTAGGAACTTAAACCATATTCTACAGATCTGAACACAGTACAGAAAATATACACCAATACATAGTGAATACAGTGAAAGGTCACATAAACAATCTTCCATATAGACAAAGACTTTGTAGAGGAGTGTTTTTCTTCCAACCACAATTACTACTGATTAGCATTGACTTAAAAACGCAAAACAACAACATAACAAAACAATTCTGTCGATTCTGACGCCGGAGCGAATGGCGAGGCTTAAAATATACATATATATAAAAAACAAATTCAAACGAACAGGAGAAATGCTTTCATCCCACTGAAGCAATTATGGATCTAATCAGAGCTTTCTGCATGAAGGTACCGCTCTCCTATCTCGCTCCCATTTGCATCATAACACAGCGTGCAATATTAATTTCCGAGTTTACTGCTTATTGGAAGTGCAAAGTATGAAAAGCCATTAAGGGCTGCAAATGGGAAAGCTATTTGCTGTCACACGGATTCGGCTCTATTAAAAAGAAAAATCTTGTTAACTATTTGGAATTAGAGTCATTTGGCAAAAGGCATTCTGCCGCACTCCACTAAAATACGTAATTATGCTTCTCTTCTTTCTCTCCCCTATTCCTCTTTCATTTGCACAAGCGACGGAGGCAAGAAGGGTGGATGGGGTTTGAGGGCATCAGGGGTGAGTAAGTGGAAGCAAAGGTAATTAAAGTTGGTGGCTATCTGTTTGGTTAATGCATGGAGTAGGCCAACAGAGACAGAGGCACTCACACACACACACAGCCTGGGGGGTTGAAGGAGAGAGATGAGAAGAATCAGCCTTCTGTCTCTCTCGGTCTTTGGCAGGTCCCCAGGCTCTCATCTGGAACACATCTTACCCACTCCAGCCCTGCTGTAGCCCAGCACACTAGCACCATCCAGCCGTGCTGTAGCCCAGCATACTAGCACAATCCAGCCCTGCTGTAGCCCAGCACACTAGCACCATCCAGCCGTGCTGTAGCCCAGCATACTAGCACAATCCAGCCCTGCTGTAGCCCAGCATACTAGCACAATCCAGCCCTGCCGTAGCCCAGCATACTAGCACCATCCAGCCTTGCCGTAGCCCAGCATATTATCACAATCCAGCCCTGCCGTAGCCCAGCATACTAGCACAATCCAGCCCTGCTGTAGCCCAGCATAGCCCTAACACCTTTTTTGCACTATTGGTTAGAGCCTGTAAGTAAGCATTTCACTGCAAGGTCTACACCTGTTGTATTCTGCACACGTGACAAATAAACTTTGATTTGATTTGATACTAGCACCATCCAGCCCTGTAACCCAGTCCACAGTAAAACACTCCAGACTAGCGATCCCAACACAAGAACTAAACAAGTGTGCTTGTTCTGGCCCAAATCAAGGAGTGCATGTTTATTTTCCAAAGACACAACACAAACCCCAACCTGTCCTTTCCCTGGCTAATGCTTATTGATTATAGGTCTCTAAGGATACAGATTAACAGCTGGAACCACCCTAGTGTCATACTCCCTAACCTCTAGACCTCAGTTCATGGACCACCCTATCCTAACCCAGCCCTGCTACTCTTGGCTCGCTCCAATAGAAATAAAAAAAACTGTGCAGATTTATGGGTCCGCCAGGCTGGCCTGTGAGGTGTTTTATGGTGGGACCTGCAGGGCCTATTTAGGAGGCGTAGCACAGCAAAGCACGGCGTGCTCCGTCCTGACCACAGGTATTGATCTGCAGCGATGGCCTGGTTGCGGCCGCATGGATAACTTAGAGCCCTGATCTCAGCCTCAGCCTGCCTGGCCGCGAGATGAAAACGAGGCCTCTGTGTGTAATGATGTGTGTATGAACAAAGTGAGTAGGCCACTGAGACAAAAAGGAGAAGAAATTAAATCATTATTTTTCCTCTTTCAGGATAGCCACTGCAGCCAGCCATGCGCTTGGCCGCTTGATGGGCGATATTTTTTTTCAGAGGAGATAAATGGTAGGATCTGGAGGAGGTAAATGAGAGCATCCTGATGCAGAGAGATGTGTGGATGTCCCTAATGGGGCCCTGCTCTGACGAGCTGTGTGCTGCCTCTGTCTGTCTGGGAGGCTGGCAGACAGACGGACGTGGTTAGGGCGGAGGCTCAGCGCCTGCCCGCCTGCTTCCTACCCGGGCTCTCCGAGCGTCACGTCGGGCACGCTCCGCGCTAATTGCCGGAGGTCGACAGCGCATAACAAGTAGAGGAGGCATCGGCTTTAATTTGAGAGGAGAAGAAAGGGTGGAGAAAATGCATCTAATCATGTGAAGTGTTTTGCTGTCTGGGAGGGAGCTAGGGGCTCTCTCTCCCCTGGTGGACCATGCCCAGCATCACCAACCACCCACCCCCAGCCCCTGGCCTGGCTAACATTTCTGACCACACAGAGGTATGGATTACCCAGAACCTTACTGCTACGTTACTGTATCTTACTGCTCACACAGGACCAAAGAGCTAAATAAACAAGAGAGCAGTCTAGTGGAACAGGAGCCCCCACAGAAAACACATGGACACACAGTAATGAGGGGAAAGATAGGAGAAATGCTGATAGGAGAAACAGACAGACACACAGACACACAGACAGCAAGGCATACAGACAGAACGACAAATGGACGCACAGTCAACCACACAGACAGACAGACAGACACCAAGGCTGCAAATGAAACTGAGGTGGTGTGTGGAGAGGGGAGGTGGGAGGGAGGGAGGGGTGAAGGGGTGTGCCTGAAAGTGCCCTTGTTAGGCTGGACCCCGACCCCCCCACCCCTACCTCTCCACCACCAGAGGACTGCTCACTGAGCCAGGGTCATTGACACACACCTCTGACATCATTAAGACGTTTCCAGGAAAATGTATTGAAAGACAGATTAAAATAAATTAAGAAAAATGTGTAGCAGAATGCCAACGCGCACTTCATAAATCATTGGGCCAAGCCAGGAGCCGGCTCCCCGTAATTAACTGTAGACTATTTATTTTATCCTGACGGTATAAATTAGTATTCAGACACATAGATTATATTAGGGATATCTGCGATGCGGAACTGCTGCGGGATGTGCAGAATATTTTAAGGATACAAAGAGGAGCGGAGAGGGGGAGAGGGAAACGGAAAGAGGGAAAAGAGGGGGAAAGGAGGGATAGGGTTTGAACAGCAAACACTATTTAAATGCACACATACCAGGGAGATAGCATTTTACCCATGAAGCATCTGTTTATTCAAGCATTGACACAGTGAGAAAGGAGAAACAACTGAGTGAATGAAAAACAACAACCTCTAAACAGAGTAGCAGCAGTATTATTTGAGACTATAAACGACTGCATAAATAGCATTAATTGCTCAAAATCCCCATTGTCCACTACAGTCTGCATATGTTCCATGCATTGGAGATTAACTAAAAATGCACAGACACTAAATAGGCAATGATGTCCATGGAGTCGCTAAGGCACTGAATGACATGGCACTATCCAACATCAGCCATGTCTCTCTCCTCTCAACGCAATTCAATTTAAAGGCTTTAATGGCATGGGAAACATATGTTTACATTGCCAAAGCAAGTGAAATAGATCAAAAACAAAAGTGAAATAAACAATACAAAAATTAACAGTAACCACTACACTCACAAAAGTTCCAGAAGAATAAAGACATTTCAAATGTCATATTATGTGCAAATAGTTAAAAGTGAAAATAAATGTGGGTTGTATTTACAATGGTGTTTGTTCTGCACTGGTTAATCTTTTCTAGTGGCAACAGGTCACAAATCTTGCTGCTGTGATGGCACACTATGGTATTTCACCCAATAGATATGTGAGTCTCTCTCTCTCTCACGGTGGTCCTGCCCACCCATCACACCCCAGGGGGGAGTGTCACTTCAACCCAGACTCCTCTGACAGTCCATCAGTCCTCTTACCAGCCTCTCCCTCTGTCTCTTGCCTCTCTGTCTCCTGCCTCTCTGTCTGTGGCACAGCGCTGGCTACACACTGCCTCCCCGTGGGCACACTGCCCAGGCTGGCACAGGGCCAGACACACCAGCTCTGCCACACTGGCCTGGCAAAACTACGCTCCCTATCTTCATCTCTCCTCACTCCTCCCTCCATCAGAGAGCCCCCGGCCCCAGTCCCCTCCTCACTCCTCCCTCCATCAGAGAGCCCCCGGCTCCAGTCCCCTCCTCACTCCTCCCTCCATCAGAGAGCCCCCGGCCCCAGTCCTCTCCTCACTTCTCCCTCCATCAGAGAGCCCCCGGCTCCAGTCCCCTCCTCACTCCTCCCTCCATCAGAGAGCCCCCGGCCCCAGTCCTCTCCTCATTCTCCCTTCTTTACTCTCCACTACAGCTGAGAACAACACTTTGGAAGCATGCCCTCTAACCAAGCAATGAAAAATAACTGTCTGCTACCAGTGCCAGGAACAAATAATACACTCATGTACCAAATAAAACCACCAGCCTTCAAACACGTTGCCAATATCTTATCATATGGTTAGAGTTCTTGCACTCAGTGGACCCCTGCATTATCAAACTATCAATGAATTCTAGCAGAGAGGAAATATAAAAGACAACAACATCGCCATTACATCTAATAGCTTCTGTACTTCCTGGAGAAAAAGCTTGTATGTGAACTCCAGCCTGGTCCGGAAGGTCACTCTGATGTACACGCTGACTGTAGTGGTTTGTGTCATGGGTCCACGTCTGTCTCAACTGTCACACACACAGTGTCTCTGCTAAACCACAGAAACCCACGACGACCACGAGACAAACACTCAGGGACACCACTAAAACACAACTTCAAACACCAATACAAAGCCATTATGAGAAAAGAAGCCTATAGAAACCAAGCCATGTAGTTGTAGCAAATATCAGAATACATTGTCGTACATAGTCTACTCAGAGAGAAAAAATTGTTCTGAGACCAGCATAGAAAAGGAGAGAGAAAGGAGCACATTAACAACGGCGAATCTTCCCACTTCACAAAGACCAACGGGAGAATGGGGAAGAGATGAGGAGTATAACGCACATATGAAATCTAAATACTACTAGAATGGGAGAGACATAGAGCTCTGCCACCAACAAGTGTCCCATTGAAAAACACTTCATGCTTTTGACAGTGTACAAGAACAGGCTTTTGCGCACGCACCCACTCACGTGCACACGCGCACCACACACAGACACACTGAAAGAGCGGGACACGTCTGAGAAGTTGTCCTCATGAAAGAGCAGAGAGGAGGCTGCCTCCATCTTTTTTCTTCCGGGGTGCATTAAGTCAGTCTTTTGAGGCCAGAAATGTTAAAACAAACCCACATAGCTGAGCTAATCAATGAACAGCATCAGACACACTGGACCAAAAGCTTCTACGCTAGCATTTACTTCTGAAAAAACATTGTTTGATTAGATTTTTTTTGTTCTATTCAGTGGTGGTCTCACAGAGGGAGGTTCACACCACAAGGCTCCGAGCACAGAATACATTTAAAGCCTACTGTTTCATGGGATTAGATCTACTTCCCCTCAGAGTATAATGTCCATTTCAGGCTTCCATCAACCATGTGTGTTTGTGTTAGTGTTTTTATTTTAAACCTCTTTGCATGGCTCCATCAGATCTCACTCAGGGGGACAGGACTGGAGATGGGAGGGGGATTGTGTGTGTGTGTCGGTGTGTGTGCAGGTTAAAGACACACGAGGCTCTATAGGGGGTGTAGGAACACAGGTGGACCAGGATAGGCAATCAGAATGGCACGGTCCGAGCCCCACAGCTAGCCTAAATATACTAAACTCTGCCTCACTGACAGACAAGGTGCCATTAGACTGGTATTTAACCAAGCCAACACCGAACCTCACCATCTGTAAACATAAAAAACACTATGCTGGAATGGGGGCATTTCATTTATACACATCATAAAAAACACTATGCTGGAATGGGGGCATTTCATTTATACACATCATAAAAAACATCCAAACCCTCTCTATCAACTGGATAATATTGTGTCTCCAGTGTGTAAAAAAGCCTTGGACTCTTTTTCCCAAGCACTGGAAACACCAGTAAATCACCACCGCAGAAAATAAATGTACACATGTACACCTATTACATTCTACACGCTGCATATATTCCCCTCCTTAACATATTGCATAGGCACAGTGCCACCGCGCAATGCTGCACCCGCGCGAAAACACGCCGTGAAAAATGACAGCGGCGAGGGGGAACTGCAGACCTGGGATATATGGTGCGGCAGAGCGGGGGAGAAATAATCCTACCTTAGAGCGGCGTGGGGAAGAAAGAAGGGAGAGGGGGTGGGGGGAGATGAGCCCCTGCACCACGCCGGAGAAATGGAGCCCCCCTAGTCCTCTCTCAGCTGCCTCAGTCTCCCCTGCAACGCTCCACCACAATTACTGAGAAGAGCGGAAACACACATATACGTGGACATACTATCTTTAATAATATATCTCTATATACTCTGTCTGTATATGAGTAAAATGTACGTGAATGTTTGGAGGACACAAGGACATTCCTAGTGAATGGCTCCTTGAGAAAATAGGGATCGCTGAAAGCTATTGTTCAACCTGAACTTGTGGAACACACATACTCTACCACAGACAAAGCAAATTACACAGCACAACAACACATGACTGACAGTGAACTGACAACCGCCTTCCTCCATTGATTGCCAGCAGAGCACAACCTGCCTGCAGTTCCTGCCGTGGCCATTAGGTGTCTCTCTTCCACTGTGCATGGCCGAGGCTCTGCCTCTCTCCCAGCAGAGCCCCTCCCCTCCTCAAATACCATCTCCATGTAATATATACACCATCGTTTGAAAATGGCAGCTTTTTGAAAATTCACCTTGATTATCAGACATTAAAAGTGACTTCTCCAGTGCTGAGTGTCTGGCTGGGGGGATGGCTGCAGACGGCAGAACAATGCGGCTGGCTTGGTATTAACGCCTAGCTGGGGTGTGCAGGGAGGGAACAAGAGGCAGCCCTTTGTTCTCTCCCACATCCAATTATTTTTAACATGTGCCTCTTTTTACAACAAGAGAGAATTTAATTTTAATGCACTGGAAAAAATACATCAGTATTCTTAAGCAGAGATGGCGACTGGCACTAGTATACATGTACAGAGCCCTGCACAGTAAACGGACAAATGACAGAGATGACTAAAATCCTCTCAGCCCAAACATAGCCGACACCAACACAAAAACCTAACAGAATGTAAACCCACACACCACCATACTATACACAGACCTACACTACGTAGCATTGCCTCCAGCCCCATCCTTCATTAGAAACCACACTGAGACAGACAACATTCACTACATTACTACATGGTAAATGGTTCATCAACATTCCATGGCTGCGCAATAAAATGTATATACACAATGGTAGGAAAACATACAATAAAAATAGCAAGGATTCCGGATCAAATGGCTTGAAAAATACAAGACCATTGGTAGGTAGGTGACCAAATATTTTTCTAATTGGATGAGCACTTTATCTTGCTGTCAGAGCGGCAGTAAAAAGCAGCGCTGTTGCCAGAAGCAGAGGAGCTCCAACATGGTTGGCCTTTTATTAGTTCTGCCTGGGCTGGAGTCTGATATACGCTTCTACCCTTTCATCATACCCCAGCCCCACACCCCAATACATGGTTATTACAGTATATACCCCACACACCTCAATACACTGGTGTTACACCCAACCACACCAACGCCCCACCACACTGATGGTATATAACCCCCAAAGACACTCAACTACCCCAACACACTCATTATGCATTTTATACACCCTGCACAGAACCAACATACACCAGCATTAAACATAGTGGTCTTATACTGTATCAAGCTATATACCTACCCCAGCAATCATAGAGCACCTTAAACACACACCAGCAATGCACATTTATCCAACACACTGGCAACACACACCAACAAGACCCATCAGTCCCATGCATCCACGCAGAATACTGTAGTAGAAATACATTCCAGTAAGCATAACAGCCTCTCAGTTTCACTCAGCAACAGCAACCAGCCATACAGTATGTGCAATACCAAGACACTGTCAACAACCGCCATACAATATCTCTAACATAAAGAGCCCACAATATGCTGGTAAATGACTGTAGAATAGCCACATCCTGTAGTCAAACACAGTAGCTAAACACTAGCCTGTACAATAGCTCATCACTACAGACCTGCCTCACAAACATGTAACACAAAGAACAGAATGAGGGGAGATTGCAGAGGGCTCAGCAGTGCATTCACAGCTCTACAGTGGCCATCTTGGTAACTCTATGGTAATTTTCCCACTGCAGTATGAAATTATTGTTTTCTCTCCCTATCTGTAGCAGCACTGCTGCACCTATAGGGACGGGAGATTTCACACCTAGAAAAACCCTGGCTCATTTCTATAAAATAGGAAAGTATAAAATACGCACACCACATTACACCTGCACCCACATGCACATGGGCTCGTACACACGCACACGCACTAAATTAAATTCCAGTCCTAGGGCAGACAACTAACTGCTTGTGTGTGAGTCGGTCTGCGTCACAGCAAAACCAATTCTCTGGAGATGGCAAAATGAAAGGGCAGAATCCAGGATGTTTATGGTTCTCACTCTGTTCTCCTCTCAATCAAATGTTTTATTAGCAATCATTCGCTGTCCGCCTGGCCTTAACAGTCATCTAACCTGGGAGGGGCCCGCGTGATGCCAGCAGGCAGGTTCAGCAACCAGCCCAGTTACGGAGGAGACCATTTGGGTTCGCACAACTCCCAATTATTTACACCTGGAGCTGCTGGAGCAGGACGGAGCTACTGGAGCAGGACGGAGCTGCTGGAGCAGGATGGAGCTGCTGGAGCAGGATGGGGCTGCTGGAGCAGGATGGGGCTGCTGGAGCAGGATGGAGCTGCTGGAGCAGGATGGGGCTGCTGGAGCAGAATGGAGCTGCTGGAGCAGGATGGAGCTGCCGGAGCAGGATGGAGCTGCCGGAGCAGGATGGGGCTGCCGGAGCAGGATGGGGCTGCCGGAGCAGGATGGGGCTGCCGGAGCAGGATGGGGCTGCCGGAGCAGGATGGGGCTGCCGGAGCAGGATGGGGCTGCCGGAGCAGGATGGGGCTGCCGGAGCAGGATGGAGCTGCCGGAGCAGGATGGGGCTGCCGGGGCAGGATGGAGCTGCCGGGGCAGGATGGGGCTGCCGGGGCAGGATGGGGCTGCCGGGGCAGGATGGGGCTGCCGGGGCAGGATGGAGCTGCCGGTGCAGGATGGAGCTGCCGGGGCAGGATGGGGCTGCCGGGGCAGGATGGGGCTGTCGGGCCAGGATGGGGCTGCCGGGGCAGGATGGGGCTGCCGGGGCAGGATGGGGCTGCCGGGGCAGGATGGGGCTGCCGGGGCAGGATGGGGCTGCCGGGGCAGGATGGGGCTGCCGGGGCAGGATGGGGCTGCCGGAGCAGGATGGGGCTGGTGAAGCAGGATGAGGAGTGTTAATTAACCCCCAGGACAGCCGGGCTGAGGAAGGGGCTCGCTCACTCAGACCCCATGCTCCTGTCATCTCCCCAGGACTGGACAGCGCCAACAGAGTGTGTTGTGTGTAGGTGCGTGCACACTGCGTGTGTGAGACGGAGACAGACAGACAGATACGTCCTAAATGGCAGCTGATCCTTCATGTTTCACAGTCTGTGAAATACATGACAAGCCGCATGGAGTCTGAAACAAGCTGAGCTGGGGATGTGCGTGTGTGATAGACAACACATAGTGTGAGAGAGAGATCAAACAAAGACATGTTTCACAAGGTATTAATGTTATATAAGAAAAGACATGTTTCATAAGACAAAAATCCTCAATAAGTGACTGTTTTGTTCAGAAACAGTGAGAATGGAAAAAGGCTGCACAAAAGGTAAAAGCAGGGTGTGGTAGGGCTGGTAAACAACATGGTGTGGTAGGGCTGGTAAACAACAGGGTGTGGTAGGGATGGTAACCGCAAGGTGTGGTAGGGATGGAAAACAACAGGGTGTGGTAGGGATGGAAAACAACAGGGTGTGGTAGGGCTGGTACCTGCAGGGTGTGGTAGGGCTGGTACCTGCAGGGTGTGGTAGGGATGGCAACCGCAGGGTGTGGTTGGGATGGTAACAGCAGGGTGTGGTAGGGATGGTAACTGCAGGGTGTGGTAGGGATGGTAACCGCAGGGTGTGGTAGGGATGGCAACCGCAGGGTGTGGTTGGGATGGTAACAGCAGGGTGTGGTAGGGATGGTAACTGCAGGGTGTGGTAGGGATGGTAACAGCAGGGTGTGGTAGGGATGGTAACCGCAGGGTGTGGTAGGGATGATAACCGCAGGGTTTGGTAGGATTGGTAACAGCAGGGTGTGGTAGGATTGGTAACAGCAGGGTGTGGTAGGGATGGTAACAGCAGGGTGTGGTAGGGATGGTAACCGCAGGGTGTGGTAGGGATGGTAACCGCAGGGTGTGGTAGGGTTGGTAACAGCAGGGTGTGGTAGGGATGGTAACAACAGGGTGTGATAGGGATGGTAACTGCAGGGTGTGGTAGGGATGGTAACAGCAGGGTGTGGTAGGGATGGTAACCGCAGGGTGAGGTAGGGATGGTAACAGCAGGGTGTGGTAGGGATGGTAACCGCAGGGTGAGGTAGGGATGGTAACAGCAGGGTGTGGTAGGGATGGTAACCGCAGGGTGAGGTAGGGATGGTAACCGCAGGGTGAGGTAGGGATGGTAACCGCAGGGTGTGGTAGGGTTGGTAACAGCAGGGTGTGGTAGGGATGGGAACCGCAGGGTTTGGTAGGATTGGTAACAGCAGGGTGTGGTAGGGATGGTAACAGCAGGGTGTGGTAGGGTTGGTAACAGCAGGGTGTGGTAGGGATGGTAACAACAGGGTGTGGTAGGGATGGTAACTGCAGGGTGTGGTAGGGATGGTAACAGCAGGGTGTGGTAGGGATGGTAACCGCAGAGTTTGGTAAGATTGGTAACAGCAGGGTGTGGTAGGGATGGTAACCGCAGGGTGAGGTAGGGATGGTAACAGCAGGGTGTGGTAGGGATGGTAACCGCAGGGTGAGGTAGGGATGGTAACCGCAGGGTGTGGTAGGGTTGGTAACAGCAGGGTGTGGTAGGGATGGTAACCGCAGGGTGAGGTAGGGATGGTAACTGCAAGGTGTGGTAGGGATGGTAACAGCAGGGTGTGGTAGGGATGGTAACTGCAGGGTGAGGTAGGGATGGTAACCGCAGGGTGAGGTAAGTATGGTAACCGCAGGGTGTGGTAGGGATGGTAACAGCAGGGTGTGGTAGGGATGGTAACCGCAGGGTGAGGTAGGGATGGTAACAGCAGGGTGTGGTAGGCATGGTAACTGCAGGGTGAGGTAGGGATGGTAACCGCATGGTGAGGTAGGGATGGTAACTGCAGGGTGTGGTAGGGTTGGTAACAGCAGGGTGTGGTAGGGATGGGAACCGCAGGGTTTGGTAGGATTGGTAACAGCAGGGTGTGGTAGGGATGGTAACAGCAGGGTGTGGTAGGGATGGTAACTGCAGGGTGAGGTAGGGATGGTAACCGCAGGGTGTGGTAGGGTTGGTAACAGCAGGGTGTGGTAGGGATGGTAACAACAGGGTGTGGTAGGGATGGTAACTGCAGGGTGTGGTAGGGATGGTAACCGCAGGGTGTGGTAGGGATGGTAACCGCAGAGTTTGGTAGGATTGGTAACAGCAGGGTGTGGTAGGGATGGTAACCGCAGGGTGAGGTAGGGATGGTAACAGCAGGGTGTGGTAGGGATGGTAACCGCAGGGTGAGGTAGGGATGGTAAGCGCAGGGTGTGGTAGGGTTGGTAACAGCAGGGTGTGGTAGGGATGGTAACCGCAGGGTGAGGTAGGGATGGTAACTGCAAGGTGTGGTAGGGATGGTAACAGCAGGGTGTGGTAGGGATGGTAACTGCAGGGTGAGGTAGGGATGGTAACCGCAGGGTGAGGTAAGTATGGTAACCGCAGGGTGTGGTAGGGATGGTAACCGCAGGGTGTGGTAGGGATGGTAACCGGAGGGTGTGGTAGGGATGGTAACAGCAGGGTGTGGTAGGGATGGTAACCGCAGGGTGTGGTAGGGATGGTAACAGCAGGGTGTGGTAGGGTTGGTAACAGCAGGGTGTGGTAGGGATGGAAACCGCAGGGTGAGGTAGGGATGGTAACAACAGGGTGTGGTAGGGATGGTAACCGCAGGGTGTGGTAGGGTTGGTAACAGCAGGGTGTGGTAGGGTTGGTAACAGCAGGGTGTGGTAGGGATGGTAACTGCAGGGTGTGGTAGGGATGGTAACAGCAGGGTGTGGTAGGGATGGTAACCGCAGGGTGTGGTAGGGTTGGTAACAGCAGGGTGTGGTAGGGATGGTAACCGCAGGGTGAGGTAGGGCTGGTAACTGCAAGGTGTGGTAGGGATGGTAACAGCAGGGTGTGGTAGGGATGGTAACTGCAAGGTGAGGTAGGGATGGTAACCGCAGGGTG
Source organism: Salvelinus alpinus (assembly GCF_045679555.1). Classification (NCBI taxonomy): domain Eukaryota; kingdom Metazoa; phylum Chordata; class Actinopteri; order Salmoniformes; family Salmonidae; genus Salvelinus; species Salvelinus alpinus. The sequence goes on from NC_092090.1 coordinate 37,080,205, forward strand.
TGGTAGGGATGGTAACAGCAGGGTGTGGTAGGGATGGTAACAGCAGGGTGTGGTAGGGTTGGTAACAGCAGGGTGTGGTAGGGATGGTAACTGCAGGGTGTGGTAGGGATGGTAACCGCAGGGTGTGGTAGGGATGGTAACAGCAGGGTGTGGTAGGGATGGTAACTGCAGGGTGTGGTAGGGCTGGTAACAGCAGGGTGGGGTAGGGATGGTAACAGCAGGGTGAGGTAGGGATGGTAACCGCAGGGTGTGGTAGGGATGGTAACCGCAGGGTTTGGTAGGGTTGGTAACAGCAGGGTGTGGTAGGGATGGTAACAGCAGGGTGTGGTAGGGATGTTAACAGCAGGGTGTGGTAGGGATGGTAACCGCAGGGTGTGGTAGGGATGGTAACCGCAGGGTGTGGTAGGGATGGTAACCGCAGGGTGTTGTAGGGATGGTAACTGCAGGGTGTGGTCGAGCTGGTAACAGCAGGGTGAGGTAGGGATGGTAACAGCAGGGTGAGGTAGGGATGGTAACAGCAGGGTGTAGTAGGGATGGTAACAGCAGGGTGAGGTAGGGATGGTAACAACAGGGTGAGGTAGGGATGGTAACAACAGGGTGAGGTAGGGATGGTAACAACAGGGTGAGGTAGGGATGGTAACAACAGGGTGACGTAGGGATGGTAACAGCATGGTGAGGTAGGGATGGTAACAACAGGGTGAGGTAGGGATGGTAACAACAGGGTGAGGTAGGGATGGTAACAGCATGGTGAGGTAGGGATGGTAACAACAGGGTGAGGTAGGGATGGTAACAGCATGGTGAGGTAGGGATGGTAACAACAGGGTGAGGTAGGGATGGTAACAGCATGATGAGGTAGGGATGGTAACAACAGGGTGAGGTAGGGATGGTTACAACAGGGTGAGGTAGGGATGGTAACAGCAGGGTGTGGTAGGGATGGTAACAACAGGGTGTGGTAGAGCTGGTAACAGCAGGGTGTGGTAGAGCTGGTAACAGCAGGGTGTGGTAGGGCTGGTAAACAACAGGGTGAGGTAGGGATGGTAACAGCAGCGTATGGTAGGGATGGCAACAGCAGGGTGTGATAGGGATGGTAACAGCAGGGTGTGGTAGGGATGGGGTATGGGTAGGATGTGAGGAATCAAGGGGGAAAGGGTTAGGATTGGGTCTGTCACATGGGCCTGCGTACCTGCTGACTAACACAGCCATGCTGGCTCTTCAGACTGGTCACCGTGGCCTGGAACTTCTGGGTCTGCTCCTCAGCCTGGAGAGAGGGAGGAAGAGAGAGAGGGGGAGAGGGAGGAAAAGAGAGGGGGTCAAAAACATGCAGTTTGAGCTCATAAAGGAGCTAGAGGTGAGATAGACATTGGTAGATAGAGAGGGCATTGAGTAAAGTGATTCATCCTAACATGGAAAAGTCAATTCTGAAACCCACTGCATACTCAGAGGTACTGTTGGTGTGAACCTGGACATGGTTCTCTGGCTGTACACAGAGTCCATCATAGCAAATGAGGATGAACAAAAGCAGTGGATGGAGTTTTTAAAATAATTTTCTCTCTGTGACATGGTTGTGGGCATGTACACTTCCACATACATGTGCTGGACCCCTCTGTCTCCCTGTGGATTGTCTCATTGAGGCGTCTCTCTCTCTTTCTCTCCCTCCCTGCACTTCTCTCATGTCTGGGAGCAGTAATCTGTTCCTGAGCCAGCACTGCTGGGATTAAGCAGTGACTGAAGATAGGATATATGCGTCATTAAAGCAGAGAGCACAGAGCCGGAGACAAGAAGAGACAAAATCAACAAAGGTGACATGGAGAGAAAGCAGACAAATAACAGACAGACAGACAGACAGACAGACAGACAGACAGACAGACAGACAGACAGACAGACAGACAGACAGACAGACAGACAGACAGACACTTTCTTCCATAGCCTCCTGTGAATAGGAATAAAGCAGCAGTGAGGCAGCTTCATTTCCATGTGCGGAGGAGAACGGCTGGCATGGCATCAGGTGGATTAATACTGCTGTCCTGGAGAGCTGTAATGGATGCCTGGGCAGAGGAGCTGGGGCTCAGGGTGGACTCAAACCCCACTACTAAAGGTTACAGGGAAATGCAGAGAAATTACAGTGGGAGAGCCTGCAGAGTGCAGAGGCCTGGGAAAATGACTAATTGTGTTCAGATAAAGGCTCTGGCCGTATGCTGAGCACTAGAGGAAATGTGCCGGACTTCCACCATCTCACATGGAGAGGCTGGATCAGCGGGAGGCTTTTGAACAAGGTTCTGAGCCACGGCAAACACAATTCCAGCTTCTTCAACATGAGCGTAGCTGCCTTTACAATGGCATGTGCTCTAGGAGTAATCCAGTATACCCAATAAGCACTGACATCAAGTATCTCACTGTGGGTGAGATGGTAAGACTAGAACTGAAGTAGACTCATTGAGCATAACAGTCAGGTCAACATGACATTATCTTACAGAGTGGTAGTGCCTGTGTGTCTGTATGTTTCTATCTGTACAGCTGGGTTGATGGTGGTTTATAGCATGGTGGTCTCACCCTCCTCCTGGCTTCCTGTAGCCTGTCCTGGCACTCCGTGAGCTGGGCACGGGTCTCTGTCAGCTCCCCCTCCAGGTCCACACACCTCCACTCGGCCTGGGCACTCTCTGTGCCCTCTCTGACCCTGGCAGAGCTCTGCAGAGAACACACCACCGCTGCCAGCCTTTCCACCTGCAGGGTCTGCACATGCGCACACACACACACACACACACACACACACACACACACACACACACACACACACACACACACACACACACACACACACACACACACACACACACACACACACACACACACACACACACACACACACACACACACACACACACACACACACACACACACACACACACATTACTGTAAGGTTAGCGCAACATTAGGTCACAGCTCCATCTTCTCCCAGTGGGACAGTAGGCTGGCCCGTCTCATTGTGACCCCTCACTAATACTGGAGGGAAATCCATGGCAATCAGGTAAGAGTGGCTCTCATTTCCCTCTCATTATACATCCTCATTCCCAGCACTAACAGAGCCCATATCCACCCAGCCCCTGAGCCATGTCTATGTTTAACTCCTCCATATTCCCCTAGTCCCAGGGGAGAGCACAGTTTCCTGAGTGGGAATCGCTGTCTGTCTGTCTGCCCAGGTTAATGGAGAAGGAGTGGGTCTCTGAGAGGAAGAGACCATGGAAAGACACAAACTTGCATACAAGCATGCACACAACCGCATGTACACACACACACACACACACACACATTTGCACACTCACATTATGTAGGCATGGATATGAGCAGACTCTCAATGGTAATAAACAACATCTTACAGAGACATTATAACAGGCAGAGACTCCAGAGTATACAGTACTGTGAATGTGAGCATCAAGGTCTCCATTGTCAACAGAGATGGACATAGTTTTATGGAGGTCTGTGGAGAGATTTTTGTTACGGAGGACAATATGAATCCGGGTGTGAATCAGCGTGTATTGTTGCTGATGATGGACTTTGGGTTATGAAAGTGTTTCCGCTGGAGTGTGTGTATTGTGTTAGCGGTGGACTCCAGTCACTGTGAACCACGACAGGCACCCAGTCTGACCTCGGCTCCCTGCTACAGCTTATATCCCATGAGCACCTCATTTTCTCCCTCCACCTGCACAAGACGCCCTTTGAACTCAGCCAGCTAGGGGGACAAAAGAGACATGATGTCAGAGAGGGAGGAATACTACAGTACTGCAGCGTAAACGATTTGTACTTGTCTCTGAACAAACACTGGAATACGGTAAATATATATCCACACTATTCAATTTCTATTCAATACAGCATTTCATTATTTCTTACAGTAACACAGCTGTTACCAAAGCTTCTGTAGAAACTGCAAGAGTGAAATCATACGTGGCGAAAGTAAATTGTTAGTGTCATTATATAGCCTAATTAGCCTACTCCTGTCTACACAGAAATAAATAGGCTACTACACCAGAAAGCACAATTTGGCCACAGGGGATCATTCCATTCTTTAAATCGCATTTCATATAGTCGGAAGCGCCCGCAATTTGGGCAACGCGCGTTCAATTCCAAATAGATGACTGTTGAGTTGAGACTGTCATTGAAAAGTAGAGAAGCCCAGCCAGGCATATCGCAATATTTCAAAATACAATTGCGGGAAAACATAGTTTGGAAAGCAAATGGCTATTGCCGTAAAGAGAAGACAATGAAAACACTCTAATCTGTCTTTTAGTTATCCAAATTGTCTGTCACACCCTGATCTGTTTCACCTGTCCTTGTGCTTGTCTCCACCCCCTCCAGATGTCACCCATCTTCCCCATTATCCCCTGGGTATTTATACCTGTGTTTTCTGTCTGTCTGTGCAGTCCGTGTGGTTTTGTCAAGTCAACCAGCGCGTTACTCTGTGGTCCTGCTTTTTCCGTTTCTCTGTTTTTGCCAGTCCTTCCGGTTTTGACCCTTGCCTGCCTTGACTCTGAACCCGCCTGCCTGACCATACTGCCTGCTCTGCCCTCGAGCCTGCCTGCCACTCTGTACCTCCTGAACTCTGACCTTGTTATGATCTTTTGCCTGTCCACGACCATTCTCTTGCCTGCCACTTGGATACTAATAAATATCATAGACTCAAACCATCTGCCTCCCGTGTCTGCATCTGGGCCTCGCCCTGTGCCCTTATATTGTCATTGAGCGAACAGTAGCCTATCTCATTGGCACCAGTGGAGAGCATCGACCATATCCCCGTGGTGAGTGTGCATATTCACTCTTTATCATTGCTGGCTCAGTGCCACTTGAAAGTTTGTTATTCGTTCCCCCAGTTTAGATGGGCGTCATATTGTATTTGCGTCTCCTCTTCTCATAGGCCTATTATATGATCAGACAACGTCATTTGTATTGATCTGTTTGCATTTTTATGGTCAAAATGTGTTTCCCCAAACTTAAAAACTCGAGCGCAGCCTATGAGTGAACTTCTTTCAGGTTAGGCAGAAGCTTGTATGACTAATATGGACAGGGACCAGAGTCACCGCATTCAAATCTACTCAATCTAGGGAGAAAGGACAGTGACACGTCATTATGGAGAGTAGAAAATGGCCTTTAAATTAAAGGTGGGTGACACAGCGGTGATAATGACTATGGAGGGGCTGGAATGAAACACATAGGGAGTTAGGACAGGATAGGACAAGACAGTTGATTAGTTCATCATTAATGGACACTGATAGCACATGGAGGAAATAGGCTGGTAGTGACTTTAGCATTATGCCCAATTGGTGTCCAGAGCACTTGGATCTTAATACATCAATACACAGCATCCATTAATTGGACATATCTGATGTAACCATCAGATCTAGCCATGACTGTACAGTTACAGGAGGCTACAGAATATAGTTATACTATGAAGGAAAAGAAACTGACTCGTTCCTTTCATGCTATATAGATAGAAGGGGGAGATAAAGGCAGTGCTCAGGGAATGGTGCAGTCATTGATAGAGTGACAAGTGTGAATGAGATCTCTCATCAGGCATGTAGAGCAGATCGCTGCTGTGGATCCCTCCTGCTCAAGGCAGAGAGTCTGCCTAGAGACCTAGCGACAGGTGACACAGGCGCTGACAGCCAGCATTAGCTCTGAATCTGATTGGTTTGCAGTTTTCTCCAGGAGAAGCAGTGCGGCTCGGCTCGGTTGTGTTTCGGAGGACGCACGGCTCTCGACCTTCGCCTCTCCCGAGTACGTACGGGAGTTGCAGCGATGGGACAAGACTGTAACTACCAATTGGATATCACAAAATTGGGGAGAAAAAGGGCTAAAAAAAGTATCTAACTACTGTATATTTATGGATGTCTATTTTTCTACATGTCTGTCTGGTCTGCCTTATTGTGTGCATGTCTGCATGTCTGTTGTTGACAGACAGACAGGCTCCTCATCCCCCCAGTTCTCTGTAGTAAACAACATAGTCATCCTCCTCTGACTCATGTTTCCTGGCCTCTGCCAGTTAGACAGGAGAGAGGTGGTCTGGGCCAGAGGCAGACACAGACACAGACAGGGCCAGCTGCTCAGCACATGTTCCCAAGCCACGACCCAGCATCAGATAGCACAACTGTACTAATGGAACCAATATAGGGCTGTCCCGCTATGGCACTTTGGTCCATAGGACAGGATGTTGTGCCTCCATCAACATGGAGGATTATCGCCCATTATGCTGCTATTGGATCATTGTGCAGATTTAACCTAGGTTTATGTACCCTGACTATATAGATTTGCTAGAAAGTGAGACATCTTCAAGTTTCTAAAGGATTAGTTATTTTATGGTCAACAGATAAGCTCCTCTATAAGATGACGCACTTTCACAGTTTAGCTAATTACAATCCATCAATATGAATACCAGGCTACTTTACATTCGGCAACATATGCTTATGATGCGTTCTATACAAAACACATTTAAATGATAAAGACACAAAAAAGTGGACACGACCTGTATGATGAGTTAGTCTACATTTTTCAAACACATTTGGATTAGATTCCTGGGGGTAAATTGGTTGGTTCTTGACCGTGCACTAGTGAACAGACACCCAACACACACATTCAAAGAACTGTAGACACAAAGCATCAAGGCTGAACAAGAGCTAACAGGGAGAGGAGGCCTGAGAAGCCTGAGACTGGCGTTGAGTTCTCTACCTGAGTGTGGAGCTCCTCTGCCTGCTGTGTCTGGGTCTGCAGGTCCCTCTGCTGCTGCTCTCTTCGGCTGTGTCCCCTCTGGAGCTCCAGTTGGCTCTCCTGTAGCTCCGTCTGCAGCTGAGAGATCCTCTGCCCATGGACATCCAGCTATCGAACCACAAAAGAAGGCAGGGCGGCAGAGGAGGAGAAAATCAATCCAGTACAAAGAGCCTCTCCTTTCCTCTTGGCTCTGCCTGCCTGCCTGTCTATCTGAGACAGGGCTACATCATGGATCCCAGATCAGAACCACCAGCTGCCCAAGTCCAGACACCCTGAGTCCCAGGACTGCTCTCCCAACACCAGCCCTGAGATCCACCTCAAACCGCCTGCCTCGGAGTAAGAAAGCGTCTGGATGAATTAAATAAACGCAAAAAATCTGACGAATACACCCTGCCGTATTGAAATGGCTGCCATTTATGCATTGTTCGAACCCAAAACGAGTACTGATCGTGAGAGATTGTCCAGTTCTTATTCTGAACAATAACAACGGGTCAATGATGGGTCAATAAAGTGTGGAATAATCACCATGGAACTAATCTGAATGTCTGATCTTAACTAAACAAATACCTTTTCAATTTCAACGGCATAATCCTGTAGAAGCGGAGGTTTGCGTCAGTGAGTGTCAACACACATGATAACAGACTACATGTATGTTTAGATATAAATACTACTACTACTACAATGTTACTCATACGCAGTTAATGCATTGACAACCAACTGCTGAAGTGTCATTAAACGAAGAAAAAGGAAATCATTATAATACGAGCAACAGTAGAATTCATCATAGAATGTAAAACAACTTATAACAGCAGAACAACTAAAAACAACATTTTAAATCATTGTAATAATCACAGGACAGGATTCCTGAGAAACCATGCAGTCTTAGCACCTTTTTTTCTAGGTACAACCTAAAATGGTTTTTCGGCTGTCCCCATAGGAGAACAATTTGAAGAACCCTTTTGGGTTCCAGGTAGAACCCGCATCGGTTCCATAAAGAACCTTTTCCACAGAGGGTTCTACCTGAAACCAAAAAGGGTTTTCCTATGGGGACAGCCGAATAACCCTTTTTAACCTTTTTTTGTGTCTAGTGTTTTTACCATCAACATATAACCAAACAA